>NW_021964084.1:17500-22500 GCF_902167405.1 Gadus morhua | reverse complement strand
GAAGACGCTGGGCCGCTTGAAAGGTCCTCAAACAGACGAGGAGTAGAAGCGGAGGGAAACGTAATAACCAATTAGTCCAATGACCTCCCAGTGTTTGACCGAGGGGGCGGGGCACCGCGATGAGGTAATTCACACAATCAGAGAAACGAGGCAGATGAGTTGATCAACAATAATGCATCTGAACCGTGCAGGTCACGGCAAATTACGGGGAAGTAGGGCGTCTGATTGTGACGTGATGATGTGGTGTGAACTTTCTGTTTTGTTTTTTTATTCTTGGTCTGCTTTCAATTTCATCTTGAGTGGTGGTTTTCGTCGTTTTATTTGGATGTTTTCCTGCGTTAAAAAAGAAGGGAGACACAAAATGTATGCCGCGCATTAGTGAAATAAAGTTGAAATGAATTGAATATAATGAATAAAACGCTGATCCCTTATCTTAGTCCTTGTGTTTCGGCCCGCCTGTCAAAACACGGCAGCCGTATTGACAGGCAGGCAGGCATAAGTGACTTTGATCTTGGATGTCTGCTTTATGATTGGCTTGCAACGTCTGCATTGATTTTTATATTTTTATTTTTCAGAATCCACGCCGGGCGTTTCATCTGCGTTGTATCAGCTCCTCTTCTGACTGGAATACTCTATCGAGGACACGAAAGGATTCTAACGCCGCTGCCTCCGTCGTGTAAATGAAAGGGCTGTGTTGTGTTGCAAGGTTGAAACGCAGACAGACACACTAGACGAATGAATGGGATACATGTGATCACTATCACAGAAACACACACATACAGTAAAAACGCAGACGTGCAGAGAGGGAATGCAGGCATGTTGATTTGAGGATTACATTGCAAGAAAAATAGAAAAATAAAGAAATATATATATATTCTTGTCTGAGAAAAACATGGGCCTCAGATCTTACACCGATGATGCAAAATAAATCGAATTTCACCAAAACAAGCATTGACTGACGAGTGAACTTGTCAAATGACTATTAACATTTCCATCTACTGCAGATACATAAACATCCTTGATGCTTTCACTGTGGGCGTTTGTGTGAGGTCTGCTGCAGCCGTGATACTGCAGCATTTGAATGATTCAAATGACACCAGTGAGCCGCCAAAGAGCTCGAAGCACAGAAGGATGTCTCTTTGTCTCCACCACTGAATGCTACATGAGATGATTGAGATGAAGCCCTGCACTGTCACCCCGGACCATGTGACTTGGTGGGCTATCAAGGAGAGAATACAAATGAGAATGAGGATGTGAAGGATTAAGATCACAAACAGATCTACAATAAACCTATTTTCTATCCATCCATTGTGTCCCTCTCTATGCCTCTGTTGATCATTTATTCTCCATTCACTTACACACACACACTTGCCCGCACACACACACATATACTCACATACACACAGGGACACACAAGCTCACACACACACACACACACACACACACACACACACACACACACACACACACACACACACACACACACACACACACACACACACACACACACACACACAGGGACACACAAGCTCACACACAAACGCACACACACACGCTCACACACACACACCCACACCCCACACACACACACACACACACACACACACACACACACACACGCACACACACACACACACACACACACACACACACACACACACACACAAAGGAGTCGTCCCTGTCTTATCCATCTTCTTTCAATATCCTGGCGCTCTGGGCCTGTCTCTGGTAATACTCAGAACAAATGGCCTCCTCCAGGCTCCTCATGGAGCAATTTAGTTAACGATTACAAAGCTACCACACACCAGGCTAACATTTAACTAACCCCTCTTCCGCTCGCTCTCTTTAGCTCTTTATCTCCCTCCTTCTCTACTCTCCATCCCTTTCTTCTCTGTCCCTCCCCCCTCCCTCTCTGGTTCTCTATCTCTGTACATTGCCCTCGCTCGCCCTTTATCTCCTTCTCTCTGCCTCTCTCTCTTTATCTTCACTTAATTTCCTTATATCTACTCCCTCTTTTCTTTTTCAACTCACTTCTCTCCCTCATTCTGCTTTTGAGCAGAATGAGGGTAATCATTCCTTATTCTCTTTTCTCTCTTTATCTTCTTCCTTCCCTTTCTCCTTCTCTCTTTATCTTGTCTCTCTTAACTCTCTTTCTTTCCTTCTTTCTTCCAGTCTCTCTTTCCTCTCTCTTCTTCCCCCCTCTATATCATATCTCTCTCTCTGTTGTGTTCCAGCAAGTGTGTGTGACCACATGCACCAAACGCCTTAGCAAGCAATAGCGCTGGCCAGCATGACCGTCTGGGACCGATTCCTCAGGTTAAAAAGTCAGCCCAGAACAACTGATATTAGCCGCAGCGCTAGAGCCCTAAACAAGCGTCTCCCCCCTCCAGCCCCTCATGGCAGGCGGGCCCCGAGGCCAGCTGGGAGGCCGGCGCTGACCACTGAGGCCGCGGCACGGCCCACATATGGTCCTAATGAGAGAGTCGGGTTACACCCATGCACACGGCTACGGGGAACCTTAGCATAGGGGGCTCACACCGGGCATACAGGACAGTGAGGATGTGGTCAGGGTGTTAGGCTCAGTCAAATAAAAACATTTAGAGGACGAACGATTTATTTTGTAGAATAATAGTACATTAATCATTCCACCGCAGTGTCGTGTGCGCTGTGTTGTGTTTGTGTGGTTGCGTGTGTGTGGCATTCAACATGAAGGCCGCAGGCATCTCTGATATTTTCATGACATCACCGAGGGAGAGGGGGGGGGGAGCGGGGATGAAGAGGGTTGGGGGGTGCTTGGTGGAGGGGTGCTTAACCACAGGAATGCTCGGACCGGCTATGGAAGCCAATCGAAAAAAGCCCCCTAACCCCCCCCCCCCCCCACCACGGAGGTCCTTTGAAGAGCGGCCCTCATCCAGATCTCAATGACATCACCCCTCCATCACCACCACCACCCACTGCTTAAAGGGCTATGACGTAGGGGCAGTGGCCGGGGTGACTGTACCACTTGTGACGTACTACTGACATACTTTGAACCATGTGCACACTCACACGCACGCACACATATATGGGGAGGCATGCATGCTCGCACACACGCACCAACACACACTCTCATACACACGCACAGATGGGAGGCACGCATGATTGTGCGTACAGACACACACACACAAAAACACACACACACACAAACACACACACACAGATAAGAGTTTAACTAATGTTCGTATAACCTGACAATGGTTGTTTTGTTTAAAAATTACTGCTTGGCCGTTTTTAATTTTTTTCCTATAATAGATTTTTCAACTAAAGATATGCATAGACCTGCACGTGTCACCGTTGGATCCAAAATGCTCCTCTTCAATCTCACTCATCACATCCGCATGCGACGTCTGAAACCCCTTTCACCTCACCAGCACCGGCACGTCATTAATACCAACGTAAACACTCATAATGACGCCTAAACGAGCCCTATGCGCACCACCACCTGTGTCAACAGACTGCCGGTTTACTTAGCGTTAGCTTACGGGGGGGGGGGGGGGGGGGGGGGCTACTGCGGCCTTCAGGGGCGAAGCTGGAAGGAGAGATTACATGTGACACGATATTAAGTAGCTCCCGCACTTGTTCCGTCGCCACGGTAATACGGCGAGACATCCATTTTACATGACTTCCACCGGCTGGCTGCGGCTGAGAGGTGGGCCACTTCATTTACAGCGCGGACAGATTTAATTAGTTAAAACGTCCCAAAGGTTAATTATCTGCCCCCCCTCCACGCACCCGCGCTCGCGCTCTCTCTCTCTCTCTCTCTCTCTCTCTCTCTCTCTCTCTCTCTCTCTCTCTCTCTCTCTCTCTCTCTCTCTCTCTCTCTCTCTCTCTCTCTCTCTCTCTCTCTCTCTCTCTCTCTCTCTCTCACCCTCTCTCTCTCTCTCTCTCTCTCTCTCTCTCTCTCTCTCGTGCTGTAATTTTGTACTCAACTACTGGAGAGTTGAGATATTTAGCACACACACCCACGCACACAAACAGACAAAAACACAGAGACACACACACACACACACACACACACACACACACACACACACACACACACACACACACACACACACACACACACACACACACACACACACACACACACACACACACACAATAACACACACTATAACACTGACACACGCTGATTAGAGGGTGGTCGAGGAAGCCCGGGGTTAATTTTGATTAATTAACACTGATAAAGATGAATTAACCGGAGCTACACTTTGATCTCTCAAATCCCCTCCACATGTGCGATTTACGCTGCGTTGAGTCGATGCGCGAAGGTAGTCGCAGTTGTGGCAGTAGTGGTTGGGGTGTTCGTGTTGCGTTATTACGCGTTCCCTTGCAGGTCGGACCCGCAGCGCTCTACCCGCAGCCAGTGTGAGCGCGTGACTAATGACTCGCTAATGGCATAACCTGCTGGCGTGTCGCAGATTTCCTATTCCTATTTATTTATCATAATTCCTTCCTCCCGGGATTCGAGAACAAGACTCGTTTTTTCATGGCTGTAAAAAATAAATAAATACTGAAATAGCTCGCACCCCTCGAGTCGTTTGTTTGGTAAACAGACAAACAAACCATTGAATAAATTCATGTTTTTCTGTGCGCGAATCAATTCAAATCAAAACATATTTATGTGGTTGCCAGCGCGAGATAGTTTTGTTGGCGGTATGTAATTAAAATCGGAAGAATTTTCGAAAGTTTGTTATTATTATCATTGACCTTATTATCAAAACGCTTGGAACAATAAAGTGCATAAAATAATATAATAAATAAAACCCACATGGATGTTAGGATTATTTACATTTGTCTAATCATTATCAGCGCCTTCCAAGACAAATTAAACTAAATGAACAACAGTAGTACAAAACCAATATCTCCACAACAATGATTTGTAGGGACTGTCATCATACAACACAAGGTATCCAATTCATGGGGTTTGCTGCCCTCGTAAGTAGATAATCCATGATCCA
>NW_021964084.1:0-7500 GCF_902167405.1 Gadus morhua | reverse complement strand
AGCAGATGCTTTTATCCCCAGTGAATTACAACTCAAGGATGCCTGCAACATCGTGTTTCCTCCTAAACTCACAAAGAAAACAGGGAACACACAAATAAAACCACACCAAGAGAAGGAAACCACAAAAGATCCCTTTCTGGTCGGATAAAAATTGAAGATGGATGAACAACTGCCATGTTTGACCCTGCACATATGTCATCATGATAGCATGGGAAAGGAGTAAGGATCTTTATGCCTCTGATGTGTGTGTGTAGCTGTGTGTGTGTGTGTGTGTGTGTGTGTGTGTGTGTGTGTGTGTGTGTGTGTGTGTGTGTGTGTGTGTGTGTGTGTGTGTGTGTGTGTGTGTGTGTGTGTGTGTGTGTGTGTGTGCCAAGTCATGGGACGCGTGCGTGACATAATGTGGTATAGCTTACAGTACCCAGTATGGTATCCACGGTGGGAGAACCCACTCTCTGTTTCCCTGACGCAGCTCAAACCTGGGTTGTGTCACAAAAAACTCCACAGAGTTTGCGGTCTTTGATAGCTGATCCCTACATCTGTGTTTATTCAGCACCTTGTCCGCCCTGCTCAGAATGATCTAGGAGCCCTCTCTCTCTCTCTCTCCCTCCCTCCTCCCCCCTGTGTGTGTGTGTGTGTGTGTGTGTGTGTGTGTGTGTGTGTGTGTGTGTGTGTGTGTGTGTGTGTGTGTGTGTGTGTGTGTGTGTGTGTGTGTGTGTGTGTGTGTGCGTGCGTGCGTGTGTGCCAGGAGCCTGTCCAAACAGTAATCCTGTCCTGGGTTCAAGTGTGTTATTAGGAGTCTCTTTACGAGGCCAGGCAGCGATCGCTGCTGTTGGCCTTCATCGGCGGATACACGAGCCGGCGACGGAGTCTGTTTCTCGGTGGTTCTCTCTCCGGACCCAGCATGGGACCGGTGAAGGTCACTCACTCAAGGAGGGAACACATCTGGGACCCCTTTGTGAGCATGAGGTCGCCCTTTCTCCAGTTTGTGTTTTGAACATCCTTATCTAGAGTCGATCAATCCATGGGGATCCTGAATGGCCTCGTCTGCATTCGATCTCAAAATACAATGTTCACATGATATAATACATATTATAATATTATTTATGATATATTTTATATACATTATAGATGGATGGATTGATTGATTGATTTTATGACGTGAGGGAAGAAAAACTGGAGGAAGAAAGAGCAAACATGAAACCTGGGCCGTCGCCACCACCCTCAACCTCCGCTGTTCTTGTTACGTAGCCATCCAATAATCAATCGTCATGGCGACAGGCTTTTATCGTCCCCACGGGGTGGGGGGTGGGTCGTTAAAAAGTTCCAACCTTAAATCAAGATCGATCTGTGTACGATGCCAGGGGGGGGGGGGGGCAATACAGAAGAGGGGGAGAGAGTGAGAGGGGGGGGGGAGGAGAGAGAGAGAGAGAGAGAGAGAGAGAGAGAGAGAGAGAGAGAGAGAGAGAGAGAGAGAGAGAGAGAGAGAGAGAGAGAGAGAGAGAGAGAGAGAGAGAGAGAGAGAGAGAGAGAGAGAGAGAGAGAGAGAGAGAGAGAGAGAGAGAGAGAGAGAGAGAGAGAGAGCAGTGCTCCTGTGGGTTCAATAACCACAAACAGACCCTCCTCGTCTGTCTTCAGCCTCGGACACCTTGTAACACTGCGTGTGTGTGTGTGCGTGCGTGCGTGCATGTGGTTACGCGCGTGCACGTGTGTGGAGGAGGGCACAGACTCCAAAAGGACACACCAGTTTCTGTCGAGTCTGCATTTTGCACTTCGTTCCCGAGTCTATATGCACGCCCGAAGGGAGTCCCACGTGTGTGCGTGTGCCCAGGCGTGTCTGCGAGAGGTGAGTCCCGTCCAGGTGTGTGTGCACTGTGCACGTGCGCTCCGCTCCCGCCATACGGTCTGTGTGAGGGACGAGGGCCCAGCGGACAGTGGCGCGGCGCGACAGAGATGCATGGCGGGGGGGGGGTCAACACGTGTGCACCCCGGACGAGGTGAGAGGCACGGGGAGAACCAGCAGACCTCAGCCCATTGCTGTTCCTCCTCCTCCTCCTTCTCCTCCTCCTTCACCTGGACTTATATACAGTACGGTATGTATACTGTGAATGCATACTGCTGCAGTGGCTGACCTCAAGGGACAATGATATTATGGGCAGACCACGCCACGCCAAGGATAGCTGCTGCTTTCAGATAGCTGGTGGCAGAGTCTTGGGAAAGGGTGTTTAAACTTATTCCTGGGCGGGAGGAGAGAAAGGTACGAAGGTTACGTTGATAACTGTTCTCAGTGTATTTCTTTATGGTGTCCTTGGTGGATGTTGGAACCGAAACATGGTCGGTGGAATTAATACACGCTTTTGAATAAAATCGTTGAACGTGAAAAGTATTTCGGGCTGTGTCTGTAGTTGTACACAGTGCATTATGCCACTGCTGAACCACAAATCATCTACAATATCACACACTTCATCTTTCTCTCTCTCGTCCTTGAGACTCCAAAGTCTAGCTGGAGAGCTTTTCTTTAGACCTTGGGCCTGACTCACACACGTTCTTTGCTCTATCGATGTAGACAGAGGTACGTCAAGTAGCCAGAGATCATATACCAAAAGTACACTCATTCAAACTGACCCTGGGCTTCCTACACGCTTTCACACGTTCTATGGATTCAACCCTGACCCCTCGTCTCTGTAATGTATTAATGAAATGTTTTGTTGTTTTCGGCAACCTCAGCATCGAGATGAGCTCGGTTGATGAAAAAGATTATTTGTTCTTTTGACCATGAAAGTTTGTGGGAGCTGTTTTGCTTCTTAAAGGTCTCCTTCTGTTTTGCTTTACATTCTTTCTAGTCTACATTCTTTCTAGGAGAAGATCAAATACTTCAGTAAATGAGAGGAAGTTAGTATACAAACAAGCACAAATGAAACCATTAATTAATCAAATGCATGTCAAAATATTTCACCTGCTTGGAAAGAATTCAGACAATTTCAATCGAGAAAGAATGAACGACAGAGAAGGTACGCTTGAAAGAAATACGGAAGAAAATGAAGAAAGATTGAACTAACGAACAAACAAAAGAAAGAAAGGGAAGGCTTCGGGGGATTGCAGCGTGGACGTTTACTAAAGCCTGATTGGCTGAGCAGGAAGGGGGGAGGGTCTCTACGCCTGTCCTCATGGGCCAACTCCTGTGGGTTTGTGTGTGTGCGCGCGCGCGCGCGCGTGTGTGTGTGTGTTTTGGTGCGTGCATGTGGGGTTTTTGTGCGTGTGTGTACGCTTGTTTGTGCATGTGTGTATGGTCAAGGGAGTTTCTCGAGTGTGCATTTATCTAGGTGAAAAACAGAAAGTGCAAAAAAGAGAGAGAGAGAGAGAGAGAGAGAGAGAGAGAGAGAGAGAGAGAGAGAGAGAGAGAGAGAGAGAGAGAGAGAGAGAGAGAGAGAGAGAGAGAGAGAGAGAGAGAGAGAGAGAGAATGGAACAATCAGTAGATCTAGAGTTTGATAACACACCCTTATTTGTCCTATCTTCCATTTTCCTCTTCTTTACTTTCTTTCACTCACACACTTACACCCCCCCCCCCCTAAAACTCTGCTTACAAAGAGAGGGGAGAAAATGGGGGGGGGGGGGAGAGGGGAGGAGAGAGAGTCAAAGGAAGAGAGAAAGGGGGGATATGCACGCCTGACTAATTCCTGCTTTCAGATACTCTGCAACCCCCCCCACCCCCTCCCCTTGCCATGTGCACGTGTGTGTGTGTGTGTGTATGTTTGTGTGTGTGTGTGTGTGGGGGGGGGGGGGGGTATCGGTGTGCATGTGGTGAAAAGAAGGGGGGAGAGAAGGAAAGACCGATGGGGGGGGGGAGGGAGAGAGAGAGAGAGAGAGAGAGAGAGAGAGAGAGAGAGAGAGAGAGAGAGAGAGAGAGAGAGAGAGAGAGAGAGAGAGAGAGAGAGAGAGAGAGTGAAATAGAAACAGACAGAAAGAGAGAGAGGGGGAGATAAACAGAGAGGGAGAGAGGGTAAGTATTTTGCTAATTTAAACATGCATGCGCATCTGTGAATAATTGCGCGCGTCAATATGCGTTTAGGTAAATAGATTTTGCATGCTTGAGATTGTGTGCTTGTGCGCGTGTGCGCGAGTGTGTGTGTGTGTGTGTGTGTGTGTGTGTGTGTGTGTGTGTGTGTGTGTGTGTGTGTGTGTGTGTGTGTGTGTGTGTGTGTGTGTGTGTGTGTGTGTGTGTGTGTGTGTGTGTGTGTGTGTGTGTGTGTGTGTCCTGAGCAGCCTGTGTGTTATTTCGAGTCCTCGGGGGGGGGGGGGGGTTAGATTGATGTTGTTTTCTTTCAATCAGAGAGCCAGCGTGGGACGTGCTTGTCGCAACAGACCCCTCGAATAAACAGGGTCCGGGCCAGGGGGAGGGTCCGCACACAGACGCCCTGTCTGCCGCTCTCTGCCCTGCTGACTCCCTCCACTACTCCTCCTCCACCTCCTCCTCCTTCATCATCAGCCCTCGTCTTCGTTACTCCTCCTCCTCCTCCTTCATCATCATCCCTCATCCTCCTAAATCCGCCTCTGTCACGTCCTTCCCGCTCCTCCTTCTTGTTGTTTTCCTTCCTCCCTTGCCTTTTGCCTTTTGCTCCGTCAGGAAGACAAACTCGCCCTCGACCTCCTTCTCCCCCTCCTCTTCCCCTCCTCCTCCACCGACGGGAGGAGGAGGAGAAACAAATCTTTCTCTGTCTCAGCACCCCCTTCCCTTCTCCCTCTTCCTCCTCCTCCTCCTCCTCCCTCCTCCTCCTCCTCCTCCTCCTCCCTCCTCCTCCTCCCTCCTCCTCCCTCCTCCTCCTCCTCCCTCCTCCTCCTCCCTCCTCCTCCTCCTCCTCCTCCTCTTCCTCCTGTTCCCTCTTCCTCCCTGATGAAAGGAGATCTGTAAACAAGAAGAACAGGCTGAACGTGTGGGACGAGGAGGAAGAGGAGGAAGGAGGGACACCTGATGCCATGGGAACGCTCTCTTTTTGCCAACCGAGCAGAACGGAGAGATTAGCGGAAAGTTTTGAAGGAGGTGAGGAGGAAATTGGAGGAGAAGAGTGAGGATCTGAGGAGGAGGAGGAGGAGGAGGAAGGTGACGACGAAGATCTACAGATGCTTCAGTTTAGAATACAAGACTCTTTTTACCTATCCCTAAGGGGAAGTGGATTTAATGCGTCAAGGGTTTAATCGAAGCACTCCCAGAAAATCTTATTTTCTCAACATTTTTGTCCGCTACAGTGATGATGGTGTCATCGTTTTGCGTCCGGCCGTATGAAGTCAAGTCCTAATGAATAACAGCGACACCACGACGACCCAGAGCTGACCTTGGGCAGTCCCCCCCCCCCCCCCCCTGCCCCCCCCCCCCCCATTAAAACTGATATCAACCTCCCAGGTGTCCACCATGTCACCGGAGCTCCGCCGGTTCACGCTAAGTAGAGCCGGACCGCACCTCAAGGTCTTAATCATAAAATAATACTAATAATAAATAACAAGCAGACGAGATTGCAACGCAGAACGCTGAATGGCCGCGCCAGGGCTGAGAGACTTCCTAACGGCCAGGCGATAATAAACGCCCGCGTCTGTCGTTATCCCCCCCCCCCCCTCCCCCCATCCGGAGCGGAGCCATGATTGATGGCCGTGTAATGACATCATCGTCATCTCACACACACACACACACTCACTGACACACACACACACTCACTGACACACACACACTCACATAAACAAACACCCACACACACACACACACGGGGAGCCATGCTCAGTCATCTCCACAGCGCCTTCATGTCATTCTGCTAAACGGCGCGGATGTTGCCTTTCAACGGCGTCATTGCACAATAAACTACGAGCAATTTCATAATGATAACAGGAACCCGGGCGACCTTTACGTTGGGCGGGAAGCTAAGGTAGCCGTGGAAACCGCGGGGATGCTGCCGCGTCTGCAGGATGAAGCAATACCACGTGATGACGCAGTGACAGAGGATAAATCTGGGCACACACACACAAGTGCAGAGTTGGAGACGCACACGTGTGTAGATGCAAGTATGTACACAAGTACGGACACAAGACAGACCGGAAGAAAGAACAAGATGCAGTGTTTGTGCAGAAAATAATTATGGACACACACACAAACACACACACACACACACACACACACACACACACACACACACACACACACACATACACACACACACACACACACACACACACACACACACACACACACAAACCAAGCGCAACAGGACACGTGACTATCAGTCCATCCACTGTCATTACATTAAACGCATTCGGCCATTCCCCGACCCGAACCACCTGACGTCAGCGCCCCGGAGACAGACCATAATAAACACCTGCACGCCGGAGGACCGGAAGCACTCCCCGTCCCTAACACATCTGGCGCCACGGTGATGAACAAAAAGTGTGAGTGTCAGGGAGAGTAACACTTTCTACCTCGCCAGGCGTCGCCGTGCAAAGGTGTGTGCTCTCCGTACACCGCGCCCAGGCCCCGCCCCTCACCACACTGTTCTCAGCCAATTAAAACACTCCGGGCCGCTGCTCCACTACATGTTCAGTGATGCGTGGTGAGCCCCAGCTAGCCCAACAACCGTCGCCATAGCTATGGAAACCAAAGAGATACAGTCAAGTCATATGGAGTGGGGGAGGGAGGGGGGAGGAGGGGGGGGGAAGGAGGGGGGAGTGGGGGAGGGGGGGAGGGAGGGGATGAGGGGAGGGGGGAGGAGGGGGAGGAGGGTCTGGCTACACGTATCATGCTCACGTCGACACATGTCAAAACAAACATGTGGCGAGATCATGCGCACGCGATGGAGGAGCCTCAAGTGCACATGTGTGTGCGCAACTCTCATACACGCACGTGCGCTCGTGTCTCGGTGCGACGCAGTATCTATCCTGTGTGCTTTTTCTGTGGCGATCGAGCGGCGGTATCGACGCGCGGAATGCCAGACGGCAGAGTCAATAAAGCAGAGGAAAGGCTTCTTCACATGATGACCGGAAGAGAAAGGACTGAGCCTCCGAACCGACCCGTACACGTCTGACCGTCTGTCCGTCTGTCCGTCTGTCCGTCTGCATTGAAGTGAGCCACAGAGAGAGGGTCTCCCTCTCTCTGTGGCTCACATCAATGCAGACAGACAGACAGACAGACAGACAGACAGACAGACAGACAGACAGACAGACAGACAGACAGAAAGACAGACGGACAGACGGACAGATAGACAGACAGACCGAGAAACAGGGCCCGATGACACGGAGAATCATATATGTGACGAGTGTACACGCAATTCTCTGTTTTTTCAGGTGTCGCTTTGTGTCTTTTCTTCACCTCCTCTCCCCCTCTTCTCCTTCCTCTCCTCCTCCTCTCACTGCAGACTCACAGGAGTCACTCGTTCATGTTTAATGCTCACTCAGGAGGCAGAGACACATCCACACACACAAACTTTAAATATGCACACAGACATTTACGCACACACACTTACCCA
>NW_021964083.1:27500-35000 GCF_902167405.1 Gadus morhua | reverse complement strand
CAGGCTGACACGCCCGAGTCAAAAGTTTTTATAACATCAGAGGACTCTACACCCACTCCCTTTTGCTGCCGCACACATAAGGGCATGCAAAAACACACACACACACACAATGCATTTGCACCAAAACACACAGAAACACACACAAAACACACAGACTAACAAACACCAAAGCAGACGCCCCCCAAACACACACACACACACACACACAAACACACACACACACACACACACACACACACACACACACACACACACACACACACACACACACACACACACAGGCTATAAGGTACATGTCTTAATGTACACAATCAATGCACAAAAAAAAGAAGGGAGAGCAATTGTTGGTTCACTGTGAGCTTAAAAAAAACAAAAGACGGCCAACAATTTCCTTAGCAACAACATGTGTAATTTAACCAATGCAGCAAAAAAATACCAAATTACATGTGAATGGCCATGAGCATGCACAAACACACACATAAACACACCTGCACAATAGTATGTGTCACATTAGCGGGAGAACAGAAAACCCATTCAACTCTTGAGCCCTGAACAAGTCAAATTGCCGTCATTATCCAGACCCATGAAAACCCACGCTGATGCAGCCGGGGGTTAGAAGCAAACTAATAATAACAATAATGATAGCACTAATAATAGCAATTCCCCTGTTAGTGCTTTGACAAATCAAAGCGACAAGATGAACCTAGAAACACACACACACACGCACACGCACACACGCACACGCACACACACACACACACACACACACACACACACACACACACACTAAGAGGTCCTCCTTGTCGCCAAGGTAATGGCGGCCGAGCAGGGTGGCCGAGCTCTTAAAGACACAGGTATTATTATTAACAGCCGGCTCTGTCTGTCTGCGGCCCCCGGGCCAGGGGCCCAGTGGGCCCCGGGCCCTGCTCCAAAAGAAACAGCCTCACCACCGAGCGGAGGAATAACAGGAAGAGGGAGAAGCCTCGACGAAAAGCCCCATGTCACTAAGCATGGGTCACGACAGAACGCCACCCCGCACTGGGACTGTGTGTGTGTTTGTGTGTGCGCGCGCGTGCGTGCGTGCGTGCGTGCGTGCGTGTGTGTGTGTGTGTGTGCATTTGTGTGTGTGTTTGTGTCGCTATGTGTGTCCGACGTCTGTGTTTGAGTGTCTATGGCAAAGACCAGGTTGATGAAGTTAAGACGGGCCGCTCCTCGCTCTTAAAACCCTTGATGCCTTCGTTTCATCTTCCTCACACACACACACTCACGCATACACAAAAACACACACACACACACACACACACACACTGAAACACACACACACACCACTATACACTGACCCCTTCATAACTGCCAAGAACTGGCGACAGCTGCCACATTCCAGCCTTGTCCGCCTCAGTGTGTGTGTGTATATGTGTGTGTGTGTGTGTGTGTGTGTGTGTGTGTGTGTGTGTGTGTGTGTGTGTGTGTGTGTGTGTGTGTGTGTGTGTGTGTGTGTGTGTGTGTGTGTGTGTGTGTGTGTGTGTGTGTGTGCTCAGGTGCATGTATGTGTGTGCCGGAGCCCGACAGCGCTAATGTCCCCCTCATTAGCCGGTCAAAGGTGTGGTGACATCCTGAGCTGCAGAACCTTCAAACACACACTTCCTGTTCGCACCAGCGACTTCCTCGCTGGACAGGAAACCAGCCAAAGACAAATATCTAAATCCTCACTATGGAGGGAGACGTCAAAGGAGACAAAAAATAACCCTTAGCAGTTAAAAAAGAAACATTAAATGTAAACAATAAAAAAATAAAAGTGTAATCACAGAATAGAAAATTCACTTCTCCCTAAATAAATGTGCAAGAATAAAACTAAAATGTGAGACCCATTAATATTCAGCATGGTATTTGTTTAACGTTCCACTTTAGCATGTTGTAAATTGTTAGCCATAACACTGTAATGGTGTTTAACCTACATCATTTATTAGCGCTGCCCGCCGGGGCCCACGTGCCACACACATGGTGAGAGAGGAGAGGCTCTACGCCGGTGTCTACATGAAACACCACATTTGTTTACTTCAAAGCAAAGACTAAATAAATCTTTCGGTTTGGACAAACCCAGCCGAGACAAGCCAGAATGATCACCTTAATCTCCTCCGGCCCCTAGCACGGTTAGTAAAACGATAACTTAAAAGTGTAACTGGCTGCCGTTGTAAAAAGACACATTTAAACAAACGTGGTACCGGTGAAATGCCCCAGTCCGATATATTCTGCCTGTTATTATTATTATTTTTTACTGTTTGACAGAGAAAGACAGCTATCTGCTAACATTGAAACATATGCACACCCACACAGGAGCCTCTGGAGTCCTGTGTGTGTGTGTGTGTGTGTGTGTGTGTGTGTGTGTGTGTGTGTGTGTGTGTGTGTGTGTGTGTGTGTGTGTGTGTGTGTGTGTGTGTGTGTGTGTGTGTCTCTGTGTGTGTATGTGCGAATGTGTGTGGTTTTGTTTGTGTGTGTGCATGGCTTCTACTGGTTTTCACCACTCATCCCCCTGATAAGAGGCCAGCAGATGGCTGCGCATTGCAATCGTTCCTCAGCGCTCGAATGTAATCACTCACACTCACAAACATACACACACACACATTCACACACACACACACGCACACACACAAGAATAAAACCAGCATGCGCAAATACATACATGCGTAACTGTGTATACATGCATTCAGTAACACACACACACACACACACACTAACACACACCCACACACACACACAAACACACACACACAAACACGCAAAGACACACACACACACGCACAGAAATTTGAAACAACATGAACAAACCCAAACACAACTTTGTGTGTATACTCAGTATGCACAAACAGTCACACACACACACTCTTTACAACGTGTTCCAAACAGTACGCACACACACACACAAAACCACACACACAGATGCCTGTTTTCCCTCCGTGGCTGGGGTCCACCCTGCTCTCTAGTTTGATTATTCCGGTATCCACCATGGTAGCCGCCGCCTCCCCGGGACAAACAGGAAACAGCTGACACGGGCCTCACGAGCAAGGCTCACACGGTGCTTATCGATCGACCGACGCCCCCGGGGGGCCAGCAGTGCCGTGTCAGGGGTCAACAGTGATCCACAACACGGGGCCCGACAGAGGCCTCCCACCACACCACGTAGCCTCCGCGGGGAGCTAGCACGGGAGCTGGCGCTGCAGCGAGGATGTAGTCCTCGTGCGCTTGAAAAGTGTTGTTTGTGTCCGGGGAAAAAAAAAGGCGGATTTTGGAGTGTTATCGTTTAAATGTGTGTTTGGTCACATGCATGCATAATCAATTTGGAGATGAAAGGAGGGTGTGGTGAGGATTTCATTAATTGCTGGGTATTTTTTTGGTGATGTAGTGAAACATGCCCCCGAAAAGGAAACATTGAAAATGTTATTTTTTGGGGAAACCGTTACACTAATCCGGTTGAAACAGGTTTTATGGTAGAAATGCTGTGGACGTCATATCTCCCTGGCTGGCGTTTGGGTAAACAAAGTGGGGACCGCAGGATGAATGGGACCTTGTATGACATCCTCGTACGCGGGCCTAACACACACACACACACACACACACCTACATACCGTCTCTCTTACAAAAATATATCAGCCTGGGGAACTAGGTTTTGGAGCATTCCCACTGTCCAATTTTCACGGCTGATGATGAAGATGAAGAGGAAGATGAAGATATACAATGCATAGTGAGCAGGGACAGACATACAACAATGAACTTAGTTCAACAAAGCTCAGCGCTTATGAAAAACCATTGGCGTACACCATGGCCGATGTATTCACCAACACTGAAAGCCAAATATGAGCAAAACCAGGAACGATATATTTACTGTCAACCGAAAAAACAGAGAGGCTGTAATTCACATGAACACGAAGGGGACCATGAGCCAAAGCGATGTTATCTACGACTGCTCAATTTGTAGGGCCATCCAATCAATGTATCAGCATGGAGATACAGCTGTTTGATATCTACTCCTGCTGTCTGGTTTCAATCCGCTGTGGTTTAAAAACATATTGTCCTCTCCTGCAGTAATAAAGAATCTTCTTGTGCCTACGCGGACATGAAACACGAGAGCACATCAAAAAACAGCCTGCATGTGTTTGACTTTTAAATGAAAGGACAGCGAGAGATGGAGAGAGAGAGAGAGAGAGAGAGAGTGATCGAGAGAGATAAGGGCGTAGTGGATAAACAAAGGATAAGAATAAGAGGGAGGAGTACACAATACTAAAAACAAGGGAGGGAGAGAGAGAAGGGGAGGGAGGGAGAGGGGGAAAAAGATAGAAAAGATAGGTCCGTGGTGGTGAGCGAGACCTACTCCTCCACCTCTGGTCGGCTCCAGCTCCACAGCTGAGGCCAGCCAAGAGACACTTCACCTAGCACCCACACACACATGGAGCCCCCGCCAGCACGCAGACACACACACACACACACACACACACACACACACACACACACACACACACACACACACACACACACACACACACACACACACACACACACACACACACACAGGGGGCCACATGCTTGCTTGTGTCACACATACACACGAATACAAAAACATACACGCACGCGGACACACATACACACATACCGTTGCCATGCGAGTATCACGACACCCACTCAAACCATAAGCGTAGCAGGCAGGCAGGAATGCATACGCTATGCGCTCTTGAACCCAGATGCATGCAAATCCGAGGCGAGCGGGCGGCCGTGCTCTGCTTTGAACGCAGCACATGTACAAATAAGCGATTGAATGCTGCGGCGTGCATGGAACCGCCGATGACAATGACTGACATGGAGGAATAATAACAGTGAAGAAAAAGGGCAGATTGCTGCAGTGCTTGCACGCTTGCACACAAGCACAGACACCGACACACACAAAATCACACGCGTGTGCGTGTGTACGCAAACTCATGCGCACATGCACACATACACAGTGACACACATTCACCCACCCCCCCCCCCCCATCACATACACACACACACACACACCCGAAGACATATACACACACACACAAACACACACACAGACATGCACACAAAACATTCACACCCACACACACAAATACATACACAGACACACAAGCGCACGCCATCCCATATGCATTGAATCATCTCGCTTGGAGTCTCTGAGATTCTGCTGCTCCACAATGTGTCTCCAATATGTCCGGTCTCATATTCCTTATACCTGTACCAGATTATACACGCTATCCACATAGGCGTCCGCTATATGCACACCTGTACGTCAGAACTCTCACTTTCTCCCTCCCCCACCTACCACCCACATGCAAACTCACCACACACAGACACATACAAACACGTACATACACACAGCCTCACACGCATTAACACTTGCTCACCGCTGTTAAGCGTAACAGTGTGTGTTAAAAGACAATTTAGCAGTTTCTAAGACGGATGCTGTGTGTGGACGTAATGACAAGAGAAGGAAAAGTGAAAAGGAGCATCCAAAGGCACACGGCGTAAGGCATTATAGAGGAAACAATAGGAAATTGCGAGGGTTACAATCTGGAAATGTGAAGGGAATACAATTATTTGTTTGAAAAAGACTACATTCTGAGGTGCATTTCATGAAACCAAATTAAATATTGTCATGTTTGGTTCTGTTGGTTAAATCTTTTAAAAATGTGTCAAATCTTTCATCCAAATTGATTCAGGCAAACAAACAAATGTAAAGGAGGTTTTTATCATTATTATTTTAGAGCAAAAATGTATCATTTTACGAACAGCACTGGTCCAAACAAAATATTATATATAAATATGAAGATAAATAACTGGGCGATATTATGAAGAACAATAAATATAAACGAAATTGATTTAATAGTCTGGATTAAAAATAATATTTGATAAGTTAAATGCTTTTAAATGTATAATTATTTGTATTGGTATCATTATTATTGTTATTATTTATTATCATAATTACGCCAATAATCATGATACGAGTTACAGTTATTTTAATATTGTGAAGGCTATTGTCATTATTTGCGACGGTTGTATTTTCTGTTGTTTAACATTCGCACTTGAGGAAACGGAAAGGGGAAAGCGAGAGCAAAGAGGAGCGAAACGAGCTGATCCACTGTACCTCTTCCAGATCTCGGCCCATAGTCGACCTGTCGGACTTCCAAGGAAGCAACGATACAGCACCCTTGCAAAGAGAAAAGGAAGAGTCTATTTTTAGAGGTTAAGGTTTAGGTTGAGAACATATTGAGCGCTTGATTGACTTGAAATTTCACCGGACCTGTTTTCTTCTCTTTCTTTCTTTTTTGACGAATGTAGGCCTGCTATAAAACCTGGATAGTATTATAGACTCGAATGGAGTTTCATGAACTGTAGACCATAGCTGTGCATTTTACGACTGGCCTGTAAAGCGTCTGCGAAGGAGTTGGTCTCGAATAGGGAAAATAAAAACATCGTGGCATGTACTGTCTTCTCATCGAAAGGAAAGATTTAAGATGGGCCAATTAGGGGTGCAGTGTCACTTAACGCGAGGCTGTTTATCTCGCGAGGGTCGATATTCATAGAAGTATGCACAACTGACGGTCAATTAGCCTCGGCCTGCTCGTCACAACATTATTACCTCGTTATCCTTGCAAAATATTTGCGTGTGTTGTATTTCCTTCAACCTACATGTGAATCAGAAGAGCAAGCAAAGTAAACTGAAAGACATTATTTTTCTTGCATAAAGACATGAGACTACAATATTTATATTTTTGTATTGACTTTTCTCGATTGTGATTTTTGAAGACCTGCACAAATGTAGATCTTCGCTATGTAGGCCTATAAGTCCTAAAGCGACGCGATCTTCTCATAGCAAATTCTACCTTTACAATAAATCCTGCTTTTCATCTTTTCATAAAATCTTCTTAAATTCGTTAAAACCAGATATTTTTAAAAAGGTTAATAGCCTATAATTATTTTTTTCTCAAATATCTTGAAAATGGAATAGAGAAAATTGCAGTATTCTTATGCTAACTTTATTTATACCTATTTAAATACAATAAGAAATGGTAAAACTATCGCTGCATGGGTCTACACTGTGTGTGTGTGTGTGTGTGTGTGTGTGTGTGTGTGTGTGTGTGTGTGTGTGTGTGTGTGTGTGTGTGTGTGTGTGTGTGTGTGTGTGTGTGTGCGTGTGCGTATGCGTGTGTGTGTGTTTTTGTGTGTGTGTGTGTGTGTGTGTGTGTGTGTGTGTGTGTGTGTGTGTGTGTGTGTGTGTGTGTGTTTGTGTGTGTGTCTTTGTGTGTGTCCGTATGTCTGTGCGTGGAGGGGGGGGGATTATTGATAAGGTTGTCAAAAAAACATGCTGCTGGTAATTATTAATTGCACGTGAATAAATGACGATTGGCCCTATACACTTATAAATAACGCTTGCTCGATATTATAGGGCCTATAACAAGAAATTTATGTTTTTACACTATATATCTTCAG
>NW_021964083.1:7500-22500 GCF_902167405.1 Gadus morhua | reverse complement strand
TGTGTGTGTTCTTGTGTGTGTGTGTGTGTGTGTGTGTGTGTGTGTGTGTGTCAGCTCAACTGACTCAACCTCGCTGCTCCTTTCTCAAGACGCTCAGCGACATGACGCTGCGCCGCGCGCTAACACACACCCACTTCTCCCGCTAAGGACCAGAGAGAGGGGGGAGCCCGGGCTGTGTGTGTGTGTGTGTGTGTCTGTGTGTGTGTGTGTGTGTGTGAGAGGGAGGAGGGGGGCCGCAGACACCGCCAGAGAGCAGCAGAGATGGGACAGCCCCCCCCACTCCGCCTTATTACCATTTGCGCTGCGAGCGGCCAGTGCATTTCAGGCACAAGTTCTCCGTTGGGACACCAGCCCCCCCCCCCCCTCTCTCCTATCCTTCCCTCCTCCACCACTACCACCACCTCAAAACGCACACACACCCACACACACACACACACACACAAGCAGATGTGTGCAAGTACACATCTGTAAATGAGCTCTCCGTGTTTATTCTTTTTTCATTTTCATGCAACAAAGCTTGAGGGGAACACAAACACATTTGTTCCCCTGTTTGAAACCCCCCAAAAACTAAACCTGCAGACAAATCATGCAGGAGTGCATTTTAATGGGTTCTGTTATTTTTGTTATGTTTTACATTTTTTCGAGTGTATTTTTCCTATTTGTGACACACACACACACACACACGTGGCGAGGCACATATTCCCCCACAAGCACACACGGCCATACAGGCACACACACACCTTCACACACACACACACACACACAAACACACACAGATACACACACACACAGATACACACACACACACACACACACACACACACACACACACACACACACACATACACACATATACATATACCAACTAACAATGTCAATAAAGCAGTGTTGTTCTGTCACAACTTTGCCTTTGTTTGATTTCCCCCCTGCCCCTAATGATAGGTTAATGGAACTCAAACCGGCTACCATTCACATAAAATGTGTATGCACACGTACGTGTGTGTGTGTGTGTGTGTGTGTGTGTGTGTGTGTGTGTGTGTGTGTGTGTGTGTGTGTGTGTGTGTGTGTGTGTGTGTGTGTGTGTGTGTGTGTGTGTGTGTGTGTATGTGCTTTTGCATTGACGCACACATGTACTCCTCCCCCCTCTCACTCAAACACATGCGTGCTTCTACCCACCCCCCCCCCCCCCCCCTTCCAGGCCAGCCCACCCGCTCCCTGTGGAGGCTCTCAGATTTTAATTAAGAAAAAAAATGAGGAAGAGGATCCATTTTAGCCGAATGGGTCCCAGTAGCAGCAGCAGCAAAGGTATAGGGGCACCACATGAGACACTGGAGGCATGCACTGCAACCCCCCCCCCCCCCCCCCCTTAAAAAGAAACACATTAACATCCAACTAAAGTAAAACATACATGAGGAAAGTTGAAGATAAAATTAAATAAATCAGAACCATAGTTTTTGCTTGTGACTGCAGATATGTCACTGTGGTCTTCAACCAAATACAAAGAAAGAGATGCAGAGAGAGGTTAGAGGTGAGAGGCCGAGAGAAGAGAGAGAGAGAATAGAGGGAAAATGGGGGATATAATTAACTCATCTCCTTGGCAACATTAAATGGCCTTCAATGTATAAAGCCCCTTCAAATGTTGTGTATATGACTGTGGACCGGTGCATAGTTGTCTGTTAGAAGCCTTTTGTACAGGGCAAATGATAGTTCTTTCCCAAGCTTGTCAGCTGGTCTTTAGCGTCACTCAAAGGAAGGGGCCACGCGATGGGGATAAGGGCTTGAAAAACCACCAGGGCTAAATAAATAAGGAGATTTAGCCTTTTGTCGAATTCCTTCCATCTCTCTTTATCTCTCTCTCAACGTCTTCTGTCCCTTACGTCTGTTTTCTGAGCTGTGCACGGATTTACGTGACATATTTCTTGTATCTCAATCCTTCTGTTTTTTTCTTTGTCTCTTTGCCGTTATGTCTTCCTTTCCTTCATCCGCTCAATCTTTTCTTCTTCATTATTTCTTTGTTTATTTTCTTCATTCGGTTTCTCCATCTTTCGTCCTTTCTTCCCTTCTGGTATTTCTTGATTTCTTTCTTAATTCTTCCCTTTCCTTTCTTTCAATTAAATCTTCCCTTCCTGTATTTATTCCTCCCCCCCTGCCTTCCTTCCTGTGGTCGTCCACGGGCCCACAGCTCAGCGCTGACTGCAGGCAGCCTCTGTCATAACGTGTCACCTCTCGTCTCTGCCTTAACAAGTCAGGGGAACGCTAATGCATGCCGAGCACAAGGGGTTAGCCTAATTACATTAAGTGACAATTCTGTGGTCAAGCTTCCTTCCTTCCTTTCCCTTTCATATCTCCCTCTCCCTCTCTCTCTTCCTCTCCCTCTCCATCTCTCTCTCTCTCTCTCTCTCTCTCTCTCTCTCTCTCTCTCTCTCTCTCTCTCTCTCTCTCTCTCTCTCTCTCTCTCTCTCACTCTCTCTCTCTCTATATATATATATATATATATATATATATATATATATATATATATATATATATGTGTGTGTCTCTCTATCCCTTGCTCCCTCTCCTCACATCTTCCCTCTCTGTTTAAATGTGCTTGTCAGTGGGCTTTTTCGAGTGCCACTCAGTGTTTCAAGTAATGCTCTGACCTGGCTGGTTAACGACTCTTATTTGTGGGAGAAGAGGGAAGACTCTGCCAATATGGCTCTGTCCTGCCCCAAACATCAGCCCCCCCCCCCCCCCCCCCAAATAGATTTTCCTCACTCGCCCCCTTCCTTGGTCACCTCTCATCTCTCTCTCTCTCTTACACACACACACACACACACACATACACAGACACATACACACACACACACACACACACACACACACACACACACACACACACACACACACACACACACACACACATACACACACACACATACACTCACAAACTAACACACCACACTCTCTCAATACACAAACCACAATCTCAATGTCAATCGATATGATCACAAGCAATACAATATAAAGAGAGATGATAGATAGATAGATAGATAGATAGATAGATAGATAGATAGATAGATAGATAGATAGATAGATAGATAGATAGATAGATAGATAGATAGATAGATAGATAGATAGATAGATAGATAGAGAGATAGAGAAATAGATGGATAGATGGATAGATGGATAGATAGATAGATTGAAATAGAGAGAAAGAGAGTTAGATATATACATGGAGATAGAGATAGAGAAATAGAGAGAAAGATAGATAGATAGATTGGTAGATTGGTATATAGATAGATCTGTACAGATAGATGGATTGGGCGAAGCCGAAACGGGCGAAACCGTTACGGTTTCGATCTATCCGGTTTCGAAGTATCTCCGTAAAGACGAAGCCAAGCGAAACCGGGTAGATCTGTAGAAACGCTGTAGTACACATTCCAGGCCCATAAGGGGCGCCTCTTCTGGTACAGAAATCCAGAAGAAATGAAATAAGAAGAAGAGGCGAGCATGCGCATAAAGGCTGCCCTTATGCGCATGCTCGCATGTGATTTCTGAGACTCCGCGGGCTTAAGAGCCATAAAGAGCCATTGGCTAGGAGGTCGAGGGGTGGGGCGATGACGTCATGGTTTGCGGTTTCAGTCGGTTTCAGGCGTACACACGAATCCAAAACGAAACCGGGTAGATTTGAAACCACCTCCGAGGGTGGTTTCAGAAGTTTGCGGTTTCGGTCAGCGGATTCGCCGGCTTCGTGTGTACGGAAGGCCGAACCGTACAAGACCTTTGCGGTTTCGCCATGAAATCGGCTTCGTGTGAACGGGGCCTAAAGATGGATAGATAAATTGATCTATAGAGCGATAGATTGCTAGATAGATGGATGGATAGATAGATAGATAGACAGACAGAAAGGGGGATGGAAACAGATAAACATGCATGTGATAAGCCCTGGAGGAGGGAGAACCAGACGGAGGGGTGCACTGAGGGAGGGACAGTGGGATTAAACTATTATGGGACAGACCACCCCTCCACACCACCACCACCGCCAGCCCACCACCACTGCCCGACACCCCCCAGGGCCAGGGACCATGTCCGGGCCCATATAATTAACTAGCGGCTCAGCTCTGGATCAATTACCAGACAAGCAAGTGATAGCCTAATCAATAGGAGATCATCAGGGTGCTTATCAGTGTTGCAACTCATTACAAGAAAAGTGTTTTGGGGGGCCCTGTGTGTTGTCGTGAAAAGCGGTGTGTGTGTGTGTGTGTGTGTGTGTGTGTGTGTGTGTGTGTGTGTGTGTGTGTGTGTGTGTGTGTGTGTGTGTGTGTGTGTGTGTGTGTGTGTGTGTTTGTGTGTGTGTGAAGTTGAACCCCTGTTACACAGCGTTTTGATATTAAATTCCTTACAAACCTTTGTTGAGCAAATAATCATGGGGTCTTAGGTTGATTCCCAAAATATTTAAAATATCTTTTCAGGACATCATCACAATCTATGTTTCCTTCCTTCCTAGCTTCCACCCTTCCTAAGCCTACCCTGGTGTGCCAAATTTCACCTAAAGCAGCCATCTTTGTTCCTCATTCAGGTCCCCCGCCCAGATAGCGGTTGACAGCAGCTTCCTCAGCCCTGCCTCATGAGAGTCCAATAGGTCTAGACCTGTGAGGTCATCTCTGGGGTCGACAGACCAGCAGGGGTCACCCGGCGACAGCACAGTGCTCCATCCATGACCTTTGACCACAGGGTATCCCAGGTTGAAGGATTGTTTTATGGTTCTCTTTTATACTTTTACACGTTAACTCCAAGGACTTAAATTGATTCCGAGTGTTTCATTTGACCAAATTATTAAGAAAAAAAAAAAGTAGAATATACTTTTTTTTTGTGCATTTCTGTGGTGCGTGTGCGAGTGTGTGTTTCTTTCGGTCCAATCTTTCCTTCCTGTATTTATTTATTTCTTCCTGTGTGCGTCCACAGGGCCGCGGCTCAGCGCTGACTGCAGGCAGCCTCTGCCATAATGTGTCACCTCTCGTCTCAGACTTAAGAAGTCCGGGGGAAGAATATTTATTGTCAATGCCACGAATGCATGAGTCACAGAAAAGTGCAGATGGGACCATTACACTAAATGGATCAGCTGGTTCAGCACAAAAAGACACACACACGGTAAATGGCAACAGTGAAAAACCCCTCCAGCTCCTTCCACTGCTACAAAGGAACCCAAAACGACTTGTCCTTTTCCCATCAAGAGCCTCTCTCGCCAGCGCTTCTCAAATGGCCGGGCATTAGGTGCGACAGCGGTAGTATTTGTGGCTGTCCCTGCAGAGTCAATCTCCCCCCCCCCATGCCAGCCATCGGAGAGACTGAGTATGCTATCTTTATCTTCACAGGAGAGTAAGAAGACAAGTTCAAGTCAACAAAAGTGTCCACGGGAAGAGAGGGAGAGACAGAGAGAGAGAGAGAGAGAGAGAGAGAAAATGCTCGTGTTCAAATGTAATAATTATGTCTAAAAAGCACTGGCTCTTGCTGTCTATTTTTTTGTTTTTTTCTCTGCTTTTTTTCTCCTGGTTGAAATCACAATTGAGAAAAAACCCGGGTGAAATTGCCCTTTCAGTGAATGAAGAGCAGGGGAAGGAAGAAGAATTTGAACAACAGACAGTAATTTGTTGCCGGTAGAGGTGATTATGTTCGGCAAAAATAAAAGATAATGGCTGTGAATGCAGTAAATGTCTCTGGACTGAGATCATGCTTTCAGAGAGAGCAACCTGTCCAAAGTCTAAAACAAGCAACTCATTGCAGCAATTGGAAATGTCACATTCATTTGAACCCCTAACCTTAATTCAGGATGAGGTGAATTCAATACACAGGTCAATTTTATTAAATTTGTGCGGGTGATAAGCTTATAACATAAAAAAAATGTTATAATAAAAAAAACATTCCATGTTTTGTGTTTCAGTGGCAGAAGCACATGGTTAGCCTGTATACTGTGTGTACCACGTGTGTGTGTGTGTGTGTGTGTGTGTGTGTGTGTGTGTGTGTGTGTGTGTGTGTGTGTGTGTGTGTGTGTGTGTGTGTGTGTGTGTGTGTGTGTGTGTGTGTGTGTGTTTGCTTACAAGTGTGTGTGTGTGTGTGTGTGTGTGTGTGTGTGTGTGTGTGTGTGTGTGTGGGTTTGTGTGCCTGTGCATGTGTGTGTCTTGGCCTCATTGCGGCGGTGAGGGGTGGCTGCATGTGACGTGGAGCGTCGTGTGGATCCGACGGCGTTGGGGAGAACGCTGTCCCTGTTCCCCTGCCACGGCGGGGCCACAAGCCATCCCATGACACCGGTGGAACAGCCCTCCGCTTGTACCAGACGCAGGCAGAGCAGGGAGGGAGAACCAGGAGGGCAGCGAAAGGTCTCTGGGGACGGGCGGGACTCACATGATTGTCACTGCTGGTGCAATGTGGCCCTGGTGCCGATATCTGCTGCTGAAGCAATCAATGAAAAGAAAAGGGAGCCGGGGGGGGGGGGGGGGGGGGGGGGGAGTCAAAAAAGTCAAATCTAAGGTCTATATGTTGGCGTATCTGTGTGCGGGCGGTTATGAGTTAATTTTCCTTTTATGTGTGTTGCTAAAAAATTGCTAGTGGTGGGTCTCTTTGTCTGTGTTTTAAAGTGAAGGTTAGGTTAGGGACGTTGAAATCGATGGGTTTACACATACACCAAAAAATGCGAGATAAGTCTATGTTCGAAAAACGGAACGACAGTTTGATCCGTCTGCACCCAGGCCCACACAGACTCACACATAAGGGACACATGTATGTGGGTTTGTGTGTGTGTGTATAGGTGTATTGGTGTGTGTGTACGTGTAATGGTGTGACCACTGTTCCAGCCACTGACTCCTCGCTAATCCTGAGGTGCCTGACTGGGCACTAGAGCATCTCCAGCTCTTTCGATCCCACAGACCCCCCCCAATGACATCTGACCTGGTTAACAACACACATACACACACACACACACACACACACACACACGCACGCACACGCACACACGCGCACACACACACCCACAAACGCACACACACACACAAACAGAGACTCAAAAATAGATGAAAAAAAAAACATGCGCACATACACAGTACATTAAAAACAAAAGCATGTGCAGATTAAACACACACATGCATATTCACTGTCTCGAATCAAGACCACTTACTTAACAAAAGTGACCGGATCTTCAAAACAAAGGCGTTTTTCTTTCCCTTTTTATCCAACATTCTCAAAGTCCCGAGGCTGTGCTGCTCACTTGAATAATCCCCCTCTAATCATCTCAGTGCTCTGCTCATCCAACACCCTCATTTGCTCTCCTTGAGTATCAGCTCCTCCCCCTCTTCCTCCTTCTCCTCCTCCTCCTCCACCTCACCTCATCAGGTCTTTACCCCCACCCTCCTCAGCCTCCTCCCCCCAGACTGTCCTCTCTCACTGACCCGTGGTCCCCCCCAGTCACTGGGCCTTGAGTCTCCACCTGCCATGCCCCTGACAGCCAGTAGCACCACCACCTCTCACCCACCCCCACCCCTCCGACCTCCCACTCTCTCCCTCCCTCTCTCTCTCTCTCTTCCTCACACACACACCTACACGCATGCACATGCGTGCACACACACACATGTACACACACACACACACACACACACACACACACACACACACACACACACACACACACACACACACACACACACACACACACACACACACACACACACACACTGGTAGCGCTTACCCCTTCATCCTCTCCATCATCCCCTGGAGAGGAGACCGGCTGCCCATCCGGAACGCTACCGTGGCAACCCCTGCCAGCCCTGCCTCCCTCCGTATCCCCCCCCTCCCCCCACACACACACACACACACACACACACACCCCATCCTCGCCCAGCCCCGGGCCGTAGCGATGCTTTCGACAGGGTCCTTAGTTACGGGTGTCTCCACTCCTCTCCTCTCCTCTCTACTTTTTCTTCCCCTCTCCTCTCCTGTCCTTTCCTCCATTCTTCTTCTTTTTTTTTTCTTCTTCTTCTTCACTCACGGCTGCTCTCCTCCATTTATCCGCCGCCTCAGACTTATCTCTTCTGACCTGACTAATGTAGCTTTACCTCTCTCTACATCCCTGCTCTCTTCTCATTCTCTCTCTTTTCACCTCTCTCATACTCTCTCTCTCTCTCTCTCTCTCTCTCTCTCTCTCTCTCCCTCTCTCTCTCTCTCTCTCTCTCTCTCTCTCTCTCTCTCTCTCTCTCTCTCTCTCTCTCTCTCTCTCTCTCTCTCTCTCTCTCGATGTATCTCTCTATCTCTCTAACCACACTGGCAAAGAAAAAGGGCTTTTTACATTATTATCATTTTGACAAAAAAAAGGGGTTGAAATCCAGGCAAAGTTTGCAAGTAAGGTCAGACTTAGTATGATGTCAAGTATGCATCCAAGCGGTACTTTTGGTGTCTTGTGCGGCTTAGTGAGTGAGGCGGTACTATCCCCAGTGTGTGTGTGTGAGTGTGTGTGGGTGTGTGCGTGTGTGTGTGTGTTCAGACCAATCCCGTCCTTTTAATGTCTGAGAAAGCAACACCAACGAAACCTCAACAACCCACCCTGCACCGGCAAAACCTCCCCAAGTGTCCAAAGCCTACAACTGCTTTTAATGTCTGCGAGAACAACAATGACCTCACACACACACACACGGACACACACAAAGACAAACGTCCACTCAAACATACAAGCACATACACATGCACACACTAACAAACGTCAACTCAAATATACGCACACACATACACACACACACAAACACACACACACACACACACAGCCACACACGCAGACACATACAAACACGCACACGCACACAAACAGTGCTGGGGCCTGGCTGGTCCAAAACTTGCTGTGTGCCATCTGAGTTCTCCCTCACACAAACAACAGAATGAACCCGAGGCCTGGGAGAACGAGGTCTGGGCGGGGAGACATGTGTTTCGCATCAAGGCAGCCAAAAGGCTTTTATTTACGGCACAAACATGACAAGCAACACAAACCGCTAACTACGCGACAAACACACAAACACCCGTGGCCCCGCACGGCCAAAACAAACAGCTTCCCCCCGCTGGATCCCGCTGCGGCCGCTCCCCACCGTACCCACGGAGTGCTGCGGTCATGCGACTCATATAAAACACGAAACATAAAAACAATTGACGCGCTCGAGTTGAGCTCATGATGTCACCCCGTTCAGAAGTATCGCTTTCAGATGTCCACACGAACGCACCGCTTTTCTTTCAAAACTCCACGAGTGTGAAAGCTCTACGGAGGAGAAGTTTAACAGTATATTCAGAGAGTGACGACGGCAGGGCCGGTTGATTGGACACAGGGAAGAACACCAGGAGGGTATTTTAACGTGAACCCGAACGGGGAAGTGAAAGAAAATGACCTGACCAGAAATAGGGCGATTTAACACAAGGACACAGGTGGACAGAATCCACCAACACAGGTGACGCAACAAGGACACACAGGGACCACGAGAAAGACGTGAACTGGGTTTTAGTCTCTACTGTAGTATAGTTTAGAGAAGTCTATTATAGTCGACTGTGATCTAGCGAAGTTCACTTTAGAGTCTTGTCATCTTTAATGTAGTTTCATCTGATCTAATCTTTCTGCTCATAATTTTATAAGCTTTGACTCTACTCTCTGAAGACTAAACTATTTCCGTAGACCGTACAAGTTCATAGCTGCTTTGCTCCTCATGCGGGAGTAGTTTAAACAACTGATTTGATTACCAGTGGTCCCTCATTTTCCTCCAAACCTCAATGATTGAGTACTATCCCACAGAGTTGGAGACCCCAGCTGAGCAGATGGATGTAGAAAGAAGAAACAACGATTATTAAATAAATGGTTATTATCCAGACATAGGGGTTCTAGACGTTCATTGCGAGTGGCTTTAGTGAGTTTATATCAATTCATATTAAAGTATGTAGGACAACACTAGCATTGGAAGACTATGTTGAGTGATCCTTCCACACGCACACGGACACACACACAAGCACCCACACACAAACAGACACAAACAAGCTCTCTACACTAAATCTTAAATCTAAAACCTAACCATAAGCTCTTAAACCCGAAACTCAAACCCCTAAACATAAACCTAAAGAATAACCCTTAGGCCCTAAACCCAAACCCTGACATCTATCTTTGGGATATAGCCTAACCCTCAACCCTCAAGTCTAAACACTCTAACCTTAACTCCTTAAATCTGAACCCTAATCCTTACTTTGCTTTCGCTGTAACAAATGACTCCAATGTCCTGACTCTTCACTCACAAAGACAGAGCTTCCTGCTTTTTGATATGAAAACACATCCTGTCACCTGAGTATATCCATCTCATTGCTCTGAGAGAGCGAGGGGAAGAGAGAGATAGAGCAAGAGAGAGAGAAAGACCAGGAGGTCCTTAGCGTTCTTCGACTAAGAACGTAAAGGGCTGTGATGAAGGGATGAATAGAGAGAGGGACGAAAACCAAGAACTAAATTATTAAGTGACACTTCTACTCACTTTGACACACAAACACAAACACACACACACTGACAAACACACACACACACACACACACACACACACACACACACACACACACACACACACACACACACATTTCAGGGCAGGCGGGGGAAGGCATTAGAACAGTTAGCCCCCTGAATGAACCTGACAACTCTGCTACATGCTAACCCGCGTCAAAATCATCAAGCCAAGGCCCGGGGCTCTTAAAAATTTTACGCGCCCGCTTGAAGGGACATCTCGGAGCAGGGGAGGCTTTTTTGAGTGTGAGTGGCCCTGTCATCACAGCCATCGCGGCCAATAAATAAGTCAACATGAGGGGGGAATGGCTAAGCAGCTTCCCCACAGAGTTGACAGCACCTATCCACTGTTAGTGTGTGTGTCAGCATAACAAATAGGCAGGTTTTATTTTGTACCTGTAACCACTCGCGTGTGTGAGAGTCTTTGTGTATATATGTGTATGTGTGTGTCTGTTTGTGTGTGTGTGTATGTGTTTGAGTGTGTGTGTGTGTGTGTGTGTGTGTGTTTGTGTGTATGTGTGTGCGTGTGTGTTCGTATGTGTGTGTGTGTGTGTATGTGTGTGTGTTTGCGGCTGTGTGTGTGTGTGTGTGTGTGTGTGTGTGTGTGTGTGTGTGTGTGTGTGTGTGTTTGCGGCTGTGTGTGTGTGTGTGTGTGTGTGTGTGTGTGTGTGTGTGTGTGTGTGTGTGTGTGTGTGTGTGTGTGTGTGTGTGTGTGTGTGTGGGTTGGTGTGTGTGTGTGCATCAACATGTGCCTGAGTGCACCCGTGTGTGTATCTGTGTATGTGAAAGGGGGACATTGGGTGAATGCGTTGGTGGAGGGGAAGGGGATGTAACCATCGAAAAAGGGAACCATGCTCTTGCCACCTTCTCCCCCATCCGAGGATGTGCCCAAGCGGGTCCACGGTCACTTAGGACCACCTGGTCTTGATTTCCTCCAGACCGGGCCGGAGCACAGGGTCGGATCCTCGGCTCTAATGACTCAGGAGCGGCGGCCGCTTGTCCTCCCACATGTTCCAGAACCTGTGTTCCTGCCTAACAAGGCAATCAACATGGCCACTCGATTCCCAACGGACTGGCCCTCCCCACACCTCCACCCTCCCCCACCCCACCTCCTCTCATCATCCATGGTCAGGTGGCTCGGCTCGGAGTTCACAAGCTCATCTTTTATTTGTTGGTTCGATAAAGGGTCACTTGGAACGTCTGCCGTCCATCAATCCTTCCCGTCAGCTCGGTGTGTCGGTCGGTTGCATCATCATCATCATCATCGTCCTCCTCCTCTTCATCAGTGGTCCATGGGTTGCATCAACAGGGACTCAGTGACGTGGTGCGATGTACGCTGACACCTAGTGTTCTCCTGCACACCATCACAGGGAGACGCTGGAGGGGGGGGGCTTTGATCACACAGCCAATCCTCAAGCGCCTTTGTCTGAAACCATGAATGTGTGAGTGCTGGTTATATCATCGCCGGTGTGTGTGTAATGCGTGTGATTTGTGTGTGTTGGACGCATCTGTGTCAGTCTGTGTAATGAATGTGTGTGTGTGTGTGTGTGTATGTGTGTATTTGTGTGTGACTGTGTGGAAAAACTGCGTGCTGGTGCTGACAAACACACACATACAGACACACATACAACGCATAGTCTATGCTCATTGTCAAAGCCTCTAATTGCAGTGGAGCCTTCTTTAATTAAGACACAGAGAGACCTCCTGGGTCTACACTGGCACAAAGAGAGAGAGAGAGAGAGAGAGAGAGAGAGAGAGAGAGAGAGAGAGAGAGAGAGAGAGAGAGAGAGAGGGAGAAAGAGAGAGAGAGAGAGAGAGAGAGAGAGAGAGAGAGAGAGAGAGAGAGAGAGAGAGAGAGTTTGTGTTTGACTGTGAGAAAGAGAGTGTATGACCGTGAGTGTGTTTGTGTGTGTGTGCGTGTGTGTGTGTGTGTGTGTGTGTGTGTGTGTGTGTGTGTGTGTGTGTGTGTGTGTGTGTGTGTGTGTGTGTGTGTGTGTGCGTGCGTGCGTGCGTGCGTGTGCGTGTGTGTGCGTGTGTGTGTGTGTGTGTCTGGGAGATGGTACCCAGTAAACCTTTAGGACACAAGCCCCGTAATCAGAGCCTTTTAAGTTCAACAATGATCACAGGATCACACCAGAGACTCCTTTCTAAAGACTCACTTTAGTCACAGAACATGAGACATATTCTTTAGTCACAGATCATGAGACAAACTATAGGGAGCTTAATTGTGTGGCTAATAGTAGAAACATGCTAAAACCACATACATCCACTCCAAGCACGCTAAGAAACACAAAGATTGAATAGAAGCGTATGGTAATGAATCGTAGCGAGAATGTGATGTAATGGTTAATTTAACTTGAAGCTTGCTTAATGGTAAACAAAATGGCCGCCCCGCTGCTGCTGCTGTTGTTGTTGTTGCTTTCACAGATTGATAGTTTGTGTTTTTGAGTGTGTGTGTGTGTGTGTGTGTGTGTGTGTGTGTGTGTGTGTGTGTGTGTGTGTGTGTGTGTGTGTGTGTGTGTGTGTGTGTGTGTCTGCTAAAAGCCACCACAAGACATGTGACACAAGCTTCCTGCGGTCTTTCTTTCCTTCCCGTGTCCACCTCGCTCCCTCGGTCCTCAATCAATGGTTCCTTCTTTTTTTTTCCCTTTCTGCTCTTTTCCTCGTATTCTGTAAAAAAGTTTCTCTGTGTTTTTATCACTCTTGCCAATTTGGAAAGGAGCCGCGGTCGGAGACAGATTACACCCAATCGCATATCAAACCTAATCAATCACCTGCCCCTGGAAGGCATCAGTCTCCCAATGAATAATTACAGCAATCCAGTTAAAAGCCGCCCGTGCCAAAACGTGGCCACCGCTGTATCTCAGACAGCCACAGTCCAATAGATAGAGGAGAGGGGATGGTCCAAATGGCATTTTTTGCCCCTTTGTGTTTATGTGCCTATGTTTATGCATTTGTTTATTTTGCACAGTTGTGTGTGTGTTTATGTGTGATTATGGGTGTACGTGTGATTGTGTGTGCATGTTTGTGTGTCAGTGATTGTGTGTGTGTGTGTTTGTGAGAGTTTGTGTGTATCTATTTGTGTATTCATGTGCATTGTATAGAAATGTTCATTGCATATAATTAGAACAATAGTTAGTGCAGACAGAGAAAAGAGAGCAAGAGAGTCAGAGAGCGAGAGAGCGAAAAAGCAAGAGAGAGCAAGAGAGAGAAAGAGGGAGAGTGTTGGACGAGATGGATGCTTGGGTTTGTAACACATTGAAGCAGCTATCTGGCCTTGGAAGATTCATGAAGTGGTTCGATATGAACTGAACATGAGTGGCAAGCAGAGTATTGAAAGACCAAGGGACCAAGCCAAAAGAGACAGCCACTGGATGCAGTCCGTGGATCTAGAGGCTGGGTTCATGGGGCTGGGTCTCTGGGTCTCCTGATGCATGACAGCTTCATAGTGGGCATCTATAAGCAGCATGATCAGTCTTAGATGCGGTCCAGTATAGGCTCTGGCACGGCTGAAGACGTCAGAGTACAGCCAAACTACATTTGGCTGCTGGAATCCTCCTAGCACAGATCTATCTTATGACCAACCTGGAGGAGATATACTGCCTCAGGCACACACACACACACACACACACACACACACACACACACACACACACACACATGCACACCCACACACATACATACACGCACACACACACACACACACACACACATACGCACACTCACACAAACACACGCACAAACACACACATGCAAACCCACTTACATATTCATGCTCAGTATTATAATCAGAATGATTTATATGCTCACATGCACACACTAACACACACACACACACACACACACACACACACACACACACACACACACACACACACACACACACACACACACACACACACACACACACAGACACACACACAAACAAAAACACAAACTCTTACTCTTACCATAAGATGTAATCAAAGCAATTCTGATCCTGATTCTGATTGAACACACACACAAACAGTACACAGTTCAAATACAAACACACATGTAGTATGTGACGGATAAAGAGAAAGATTGTGTAAAAAGGGATTAATAATAAGAGAATAATAGGAGAGAACACTGTACGGAGGAGTGTTTTAGAACGTGGGTCTTTAAAATACTGGAACATCTTCCTCATCTAGTAGGCAGAAGACCAGCACTGGGAACAGCACATCAAAGATGACGAGATCAGGATGTGTGTGTGTGTTTGTGTGTGTGTGTGTTTGTGTGTGTGTATTTGTGTATGTTTGATAGCTTTTGTGCAGGTGTATGTGTGCCTGTGTCTGTTGGTGTGTGTGTGTGTGTGTCTCCATATGGGTGGGTGTGTTTGTGTGTGTGTGTGTGTGTGTTTGCATGAGCGTGTGTGTGTGTGTTTGTGTGTTTCAGTATGTGTGTGTGTATATGTGTGTGTGTGTGTGTGTATGTGTTTGTGT
>NW_021964082.1:32500-36899 GCF_902167405.1 Gadus morhua | reverse complement strand
TCTCTCTCTCTCTCTCTCTCTCTCTCTCTCTCTCTCTCTCTCTCTCTCTCCCCCCTTCTCTCACACGGGTTTCCTGGGGCCAGTGCATGAATGGGATTCCTTCTCTATTGTGTTTGCCACTGGGATGGAATCTACATTAGGGGCTGGAGCGGGGTCACCGTGACAACTGCTGCGCTTAACGTCATACAGTTTGGACCGACATCGTCTCAACGTTTGCGTCGTTGACCGTGTGGAGGAAAGCGACGTTCCAACAAGGCTCTGTTCTTCGAAATTGAAAAGTTTTAATGATCAAACACACAGAAACGTCTCCCACGGATTAATTAGATGATAGTGTTGTTATTGGGGAGGATTATCTCAGATCAGACGATAAATACACACAAATAACCTCATGGAAAATCGGCTTAAGATGTTCTTAAAGGGTATTGATTAATTAAGTAAAATATGTTTCTGAAGCCAAGCTTAGCCTTGGTCCAGGGGACGTACACCACCGCGGATTATATGAAATACGAAGCCGCTGGTCTGGCCAGCGTATAGACCAGAGATATCCCTCTCACACCCCCCCCCCCCCCCCCCACCAACGGTCAGCGAGGAAAGGTCTCTAATGTGTTGCATCCTCTTCTTAATGGACATCCTTCCTGCTAATGCTCTCCCCCCCCCCCCCCCCCTCGTCCTGCCCGGCCCAAGGCCCGCTGGCTGTGTTCAGCTCCACTCCCTCCCAGACACACTGCGTTTCTTCCCTGGAAGCCAAACGCACTCGTACCCCACGGCGGTAACACTGCCCCCCCCCTTTAGCTGTGGGACCCCCACCCCCCTCCCCCCCCCATCACCGCCCAGAAGAAGAAGAATGACAAACAATTATATATTCGGGGTAGAGTAAGGACGTTTATAGAACCGAGTGCCAAGCACTAACAATCACTAGGTTAACCCATTCCCCGTGCACAACAAAGACAGCTAGGATAAGATGCTACATAACTAAGTACGACGTACAATAAGTGCGTACGTTGAGTGCCAGGGCGTACCACGTACAATGCGTGCGTAGGAGGTGTGGGAGGGGGGGGGTGGCTATGCCACCCCCCCCCCCCTACACTAGCGAGTGTTGAGCCTTGTTGTGGAGGCTGGTGAGCGACTCTGCGGTCCGGTCATTCGGCAGGGAGCTCGTCCCATCACCGCGGCGCCCCCTGACCGCTGACCCTTGACCCCCTCCTGCGTTCAGCGGCAGAGGGACGGACCGAGGTGGTAACACCGTCATAGCCAGAGGCCGTCTTCTTTACACAAGGCAGTTTTAAGTAGCATGTGCCGTTGATGATTTATAGAAATGAAGGGTTGTTAGGCAGACGCCGGAGGGAAAATAAGTCGTTTAAGATGTAATTTCAGTTGACGACTTGCAAATTGCAACTCATAAACTCTTTTTTTTTCTTCGTCCGGCCAGTGGCTGTTTTTCTTTTGTGCCGTTGTGTTATCCAAAGCCTTTCGATTAATGGGCTTCATAACAGCAGAGGAGGCCTTATTGGTTTTGAACTAATTAAACAACCAGGTATTAAAAAAAATAGCTCAGTTTTATTACTGTGTTTTAATTGGTATCGCATGTTCTTCGCAGAGGTACAATAAAGGTAACTTTTTCAAGGTTTTTTTCAAGACCCTTTCTGGACGTTGCGCACACTGGATGGTGGCTCGCTCAGCCAGCTTGTGATTGGATAACAGGAGTCTCAGTAGAGTGGGGGGGGGCACACTCCTAGTGCCCAATCGCAAGGGGCCGTGAAAGTCTAGCGTAATGACTGACATGGCGTCCAGTGCTCTTCACACACACACACACACACACACACACACACACACACACACACACACACACACACACACACACACACACACACACACACACACACACACACACACACACACACACACACACACACGCGCACACACACACGATGACCGTTGGCTTTGAGAGTGTAAACTGAGGACTAATCGTGCGCAGGGGGTCCGGGTTTAACGGGGCCCCCATCCCACCGGAGACGGCGTTCCCTGACATATCTCCGTGCCAAAAACGAAAACGGAGCCAAGCGTTTTTGTTTTAATCAAACATGTTTGTTCAAAGCCGTGTTTGATTTGGATCTCGGCGCCACGCCAAGCCGGGCGTTGGGGGCGGGGGAGCGCGGCCCGACGGCAGAACCCCCCCCCCCCCCCCCGGCTGCTCCCTGTCAGCCCCCCCGCCTTAAAGGAACGCAAGGGGGTAACGGGCCTACTTACGTCCATGCAGACCCTCCTTGAGTCCACCCCAAGGGCCGGACGTGCGCCTCCCAAGAGTTGTGACCTTGCGTCGAGACGACGCAGCAGCGAGGGCTGTGATTGGTCCGCTCACTGAAACCAGACGCAGAGCCAAAACAGGTTCACGACCGCGTCGAAGCGTCTGTGTGGTCCTTGCGTTGCGTGACGTGGGACCGTAATCAGCCCTTAAGTGTGATTAGCCGTTACAGGCCGTTTTGAAAATCTGCCTCTTCTGACATCACAAGTGGGCGTGTCCACCTAGCTGTGTGCCGGAAAGATCCGTCAGCCTGCCTACCCAGTGGACGTCGCTCATCTGTCCGTCATACATCTAGGTGGACACGCCCACTTGTGATGTCAGAAGAGGCAGATTTTCAAAACGGCTTGTCACACTCACACCTGGTGGTGTAATGTGTTACCATTAAGAAGCAGTGATCCAGAAAACGCTGAGACGAATCAAGCAGAAGGAATCACAGAATTGGATACCTAGAACCTCTTCCATGAATAGAGCGCACTTAGCCGGCACCAAAAAAAACGAAAGGATTTATTTCGTTAGAAAAAACAAATAAAATCAACCCACGGCAAACGTGGATATCTCCGCCACGCCTCCACCAGCGGTGGTGGTGGAGATGATGGTGGAGGTGGTGCTTGTGATGTTGGTGGTAGCGGGGGTGATGGTGGTGGTGGTGGTGATAGTTGGGAGGGTGGTGGTGGAGGTGGTGGTGGAGGTGGTGGTGGAGGTGGTGGTGATGGTTTTGGTGGTGGTGGTGGAGGTGGTGGTGATAGTTGGGGTGGTGGTGGTGGAGGTGGTGGTGGTGGTGGAGGTGGAGTTGGTGGTGATAGTTGGGGTGGTGGTGGAGGTGGTGGTGATGGTGGTGGAGGTGGTGGTGGTGGTGGTGGTGGAGGTGGTGTTGATGGTTTTGGAGGTGGTGAAGGTGGTGGTGTTGTGGTGGTGGGGCTGGCGGTGGTAATGGGGGGTCGTGGGCTCGCCGCTGACAGCCAGGAGGGAGTAGGGCTGAGGTATGGGGGGGAGCCGGGGGAGACGCGCGGGCAGATGAAGGGCCCGGCGGGAGGAGAGGAGAGGCGGCTGATTGCAGAGCCTCTTGGACGAACCGCTCCCAGAGATCGAGTGTTATTGGTGAGCCTCTGGAAGGAGGTTAAGTTTTGGGTCAACTGCAGACTAGAGGCACATCGGAGGCACGCACTGACGCACACAGCAGACACACAACACACACACACACACACACGCACGATGTCCGAGGGACGGAAATAACACATAGGAGGCACGCACTGACACACAGAACACACAGAACACACACACACAACAGACACACAACACACACACACGCACGATGTCCGAGGGACTGAAATAACACATCGGAGGCACGCACTGACGCACACAGCAGACACACAACACACACACACACACGCATGATGTCCGAGGGACGGAAATAACACATAGGAGGCACGCACTGACGCACACAACACACACACACACACAAACACACATGATGTCCGAGGGCCGGAAATAACAATGGGCGCACGGCAGAGGGAGATGGATAGATAAATAGAGATGTGCACGCACGCACGCACGCACGCACGCACAGGCGCACGCACAGGCGCAAGTAGAGTCAGATAGACCACAGATTCAAACCCATCGAGACACACGAGCAAACGAGAATCACATCAATCCCTGACTCATTCATTCAGACAGTAACACACCCACGCACACGCACACTCTCACAGTCACACAGAGCCCCAAACAAACACACACTCAAACAGACCCTAAAGGGCGATCCAACCCCCCCCCCCCCCCCCCCCCCCCCCCCAATCCTCACAAACACAACGACATTGAAAACGCTTCCGTTTGGGTCTCACAAAGTGCTGGTGAACATGTGAACTCTGTGTTCTTTTGGGGTGAAATGTACAAAGTTGTTCAACGGTTATGATCTCTGATAAATACAAGAGTTCTGCAACTTTCAGGCCAAAATGGGGTTGAGGGGGTTTGAACAACGTTTGACCGTGTCCCTCACGCGTGCTCTGATTAGGGCTTTGACTTCGAACTTCGTGATTCGAATATAATTCGAATATCAAAAAAAATAAAAATAATTCGAACGAATATTAGGCAGCCCTTAAT
>NW_021964082.1:10000-27500 GCF_902167405.1 Gadus morhua | reverse complement strand
CACACACACACACACACACACACACACACACACACAAACACACACGCCTGTACCATCCACCCCTCACAAACACACGGGAACACACACGCAGGAACACACACGCACGCACGCACACACGCGCACGCATGTACACGGCAGAGACACACAGATACAGAGACATACACAGAAAGACAGAGAAACAGGCAGGAACACACAAACACATAAACACGCACAGGAACACACACACACACACACACACAAACACACAAAACACACACATACGCACGGATACACACACACACACACAGAAACACACAAACAGCCAGCAACACACAAACAGAATACACAAACAGGAACACACATAAACAAAAAAAACACACAAACTCGAAGAAACACACACGGACAAACACAGAAACACACCCGCACATAAAGTCAGGCACACAGAGAAACAGCTAGGAACACACAAACAGACACGCACGCACAAGGAACACACACACACACACACACACACAAAAAAACACGCACACACACATATACAGAAACGCACACACACAGAAACACACACGTACACAGAGACAAATCCTTGGGCCAACAGCAGAGTGCAGAGGCTCATCTCCCCCGGCTGAAATTCCTCTTTGTGGGGGGGAGGGGGGGGGGGGAGACAACAGCAGCAGATCCCGACCCTGCTCTCAAAGCTCCGGCCCGCTCTGCTCTAAGGCAGGTATCAGACAGACAGCCCTGGAAGGTATCAGACAGACAGGCTGATCTAAGGCAGGTATCAGACAGACAGGCTGATCTAAGGCAGGTACCAGACAGACAGGCTGTTCTAAGGCAGGTATCAGACAGACAGGCTGTTCTAAGGCAGGTATCAGACAGACAGCCCCGGCCCCAGCTCCCCTCTCCTGGTGTCTCCTCTCCCGGTGTCTCCTCTCCCCACTCCTGGTGTCTCCTCTCCCCTCTCCTGGTGTCTCCTCTCCCCTCTCCTGGTGTCTCCTCTCTCCTCTCGGCTCCCTGGCTGTTTCACCTCCTCCCTTTTCATTAAAGGGGTGATGTGATATGCTTTTTTAAACCTTTTTCCTTTGCCTTAGACTGTCATGTGACGTATGTAAACATGTTTTACATCTGCTGAACTAGAAACGTCTGAGCCTGGGGGAGTGTGCGCGCCCACCGAGAACGCCGCTCCATAAGTGTTTGTAACAGCTAGTTTGCGCTCAGACTTTACTTCCGTACCGGTGAGCGTCAGACTTTGCAGACTATACAACTCCTCGGGTGTGAATTCGCCGACGCACGCGCATTGCGTTCGACCAATCAGTATCACTGGCAGGGTCGGGTTCCAAGTCTAACAAAGCCTTTATTGAACATTTTCCGAATGATACCCAGCCCTCATTTTGCGTATTTTTTTAATTGCATTGTGCGAAAGACGTCTTCTGTGAGACGTCCGCTAGGATTCAGATTCAATAAGCTGATTCTGATTTGGATTCGGATTCAGTAAAATGCTGGATCCAAGTATGAGGACACCTTAGACCAGGGTTGGATTACACTGTCAGAGCCCGGCCAATCACAGGGCCCCGTGCTGTTGGGGAGGATTCAGAGACAACCGAGCGGACATGACCTGTCTGCCGGTCAGTCCTCCGTCCTGTCCACTCCCGGCTCACCTGAGCTCCTGCTCCGTGTCTCTCCTCCTCACCTGAGCTCTCTGCTCTCTCTCCTCCCGTTCGGTCTTGGCAGGCTGCTCTGCCGATCGGTTGACTGTCTGCTGGCTCGTTGGCTGGCTGGCAGGCTGTTTGGCCGGCTGGGAGGCTAGCTGGCTGGCAGGTCAGTTAGCAGACTGGGATGTTGGCCGACTGTCTAACTGGTGGATTTACCGACTGGCAGCGTGGCTGGTTGACTGTCCATGAGGGCATCTTGGCCGGGCCGGCTGCCTATCTGGCTGGCTGGCTGGCAGACAAAATCGCATCCCAGTTTATCGCTGGATGTGTCACGGTCGGCTTTTGTGTCATGCCTTCATGGATATATTTATTTACTTTTCCCTTTAAAACGGCAGAGCACATTGTGATGATCGGCTTTCGTCAGGCAACAGCTAATTGCAAATAATTATCATGATGGCATTTAATTTGAGTAATTGTGTTCTTTTGGATTCTATTCTAATCCCTTCCTCTTCTGTTCTGGAATGGTGCGTGTGTGTGCATTTGATTCCTATATGTTTGTCAGTCTGTCTGTGTGTGTGTGTGTGTGTGTGTGTGTGTGTGTGTGTGTGTGTGTGTGTGTGTGTGTGTGTGTGTGTGTGTGTGTGTGTGTGTGTGTGTTTGTGTGTTTGTGTGTGTGTGCATGTGATTGCTATATGTTTCTCATTGTGTGTTTGCGTGTCTGTGTGTGTGTGTGTGTGTGTGTGTGCGCTTGGCATTGGGAGGCCATTCTACCCTTTTCTTGACTTTCTTGTGCCTGGTTTCTCATTAGAATAGAGCAAACAGAAGCCTGGTCTCTGGCAGTATCTGAACCCCCCGGTCTCCTGGTTCCATACGTCCGGCGTGTCGACGGCAGGCCAGCTGCCCCTCCGTCCCATTCACTCCAGACAAACGATGACACGATCCACGCCAGATGAGATGATTCACGTCTGACGGGATATGTTTATGGTGCAGATCGGTGGCGCTCATTTAACGCGAACCGTGGCCTTCTGTGATGATTCTGTGGAGATTAGCGCCTCGGTGCGTGAGGTATGAACGCAGCAACAGGCAGACGTCAAATCCACACGTTTCCGTACGGGTTAAGGCTTAGTTATGGTTCCACGTCGACGCAACGCAAGGGGGGTACCGACCCATTACGTCTTTGCGGACCCTCCTTGCGTCTACGTGCATCGGTCCGCTCACTTAAAGCTGACGCAGAACCAAAAACAGGGTCACGAATGCGTCGAAGCTTCTGCGGGGTCATTGCGTCGCGTCGAGGTTGGAACCACAGCGGAGCCTTAACACACGGAACAGCACTTCGGATCGGACACGTCTCTGCTCCGTTTCTACATTTATTCCCTTCCGAGATAAAACATCTTCTAATGTTAACCCTCAACCCAAGCCACCCTGGGTTCAGCATTCACACCGTAGGAATAATATCCCGACAATAGCGGCCGGCGTCTGGCCGCTGATAGATTATGCACACAGAGCCCAAGGAGATCAGATTTGTCCTACAGCACCGCGCACGCCCCCGTAGGTCAGGCTGTTGAATCCTAATAAATCGCAGACATCTCTGGGCAGGGCGAGATGTCAGATCACCTTTCCCCCCTCCCCGCCCTCCTGTACCTGCCCTGTCGTAGCCCCCTCCCCCCTGCTTTCATTTCCCTTAGAGCCGATTGGATTAGTGATGGTGGCACTCTCTCTAACCCCCCATCCCCCCCCCCCCCCTCCCGTCCTGTCTGACAGAGCAGCCATCTCTCTGACGTCGGCCTGATGGATGGTGGATGGATGATAATGCACATCACCGTTGTTGTCTGTGTGACTGAGGAGTAGTCAGCCCCCCCCCCCCCCCCCCCCCCCCCCAGGAACACATGAGTAGACACATACACTGGGTCCGTGCAACAGTCTGCACACACCGCCTGGAACCACAGGAATACACACAGACGCACTCGCCATGCTCACTCCTTATGAACACCTGCAGCCACAGGAAGACATCTACACACTCCACTCTGGCTCGCTGTACATGAACCCCTCCCATTGTGGAGCAGGACCCAGACTGTCTCCTGAACCCCTCCCCTGGTGGACCCAGACTCAGCCTGGCTCCCTAACCGCAGCCATAGTGGACCCAGGCCCCTCCCATAGTGGAGCGGGTCTTTATGATCCCCTTCCCTGCGATTGGCCCGGTTGCCCAGGTCGGCCCCCCCGGGTAGGAACATAGCGCTGGTTCTTGTTGTCTCTGGCGCTGGTGCTCACTCTCAGTTCCTTCACTGTCCACATGGACTCGGCCTCTGAAGTAGGAGGTGGAGGAAGCGGGAACAGAACGAGTGACGGAGCAGTTTCAGTCGATGGAATACCGGCGGTGACTTGCGTTCATACCTTTTTTCTAAGTGTGTGTTTTGGCTCCGTTGGGCCCCTCCGTCGTATCCAGCATCACGGCCAGTCAAACGGCTCCCAACGGCATCAGCAGAAATAACACATAAACCACATCACCCTCCTTCCTTCGACTCAGCGTGGAGGTAAGTCGGGGAAAAAAGCCCAAAAGATTAAAAAAAAACGGTGTCCTCCTTCGCCCCCAAATCAGCAGTTTCCTGTACACTACATCAATATCGCCAGCGAGAGAGAGAGAGTGTCCTAATGTGGGCCAGCTTAGCAGGTACTTCATTTCACTGCAGTAATTAAGGGCCCATTTGGACGGGAACCTGGAGACACCCCCCTTGCCCCCGAGTAGCGTGATTGGTCTAATTAACTCATTTGGCCGCGGCTGATTGGGCGCTAAGTAATACAATCATTAGCCCGCCGGTCACTCACCTCCTGTCCGGCCCCCGCGGCAGGCGGGACAGGAAGTGGGACCCTGTCTGGCGCCGTTCCTGGGGTCTCACCTGCTCCGCACCTCGTTAGAGATCCTACCCCCGCACACGGACCCAGCCTGCCCACGTGCGCTCGCCGGGTCGCACGTGGACGGGAAACCATGGAAACACGCGACACACATGTTTACATTGACATTTACATTCAGGGCGTTTAGCAGACGCTTTTATCCAAAGCGACTTACAATAAGTACATGTGTCAGAAGAAGGAGAAACAACAGTACATGGCTGTGGTTACAGTGAGGACGTTCATAGAACCAAGTGCCAAGCACTAACAATCGCTAGGTGAACTCATTCTCTGAATGCAGCACAGATAGCTAGGATAAGACGCTACGCACTGATAATGTTTATTTTTAAGTGCCAGGACGTACAACATACAATAGGTGAGTGAGAGGCGTGTTGGGGGGGGGGGGGGGAGGTTATGCAGAGTCTAGGTGAACTCTGAACAAGTGAGTCTTGTTGGCTTTGAAGCTGGTGAGTCACTCTGTGCAAAAAGTCTGACCCCCCCCCAGGAGACAGAAGCCCGCTCTGGTGATGCATCCTACTGCATGATCCAGCGTCCATATGTGTCACGGTGTTGTCGTCCTTTCTTCCCTGTGTGTAACGGTGTTGTCGTCCTTTCTTCCCTGTGTGTCACGGTGTTCCCGTCGGGTCTTCCCGGTGTGTAACGGTGTTGTTGTCCTTTCTTCTCATGTGTGTAACGGTGTTGTCGTCCTTTCTTCCCGGTGTGTAACTGTGTTCCCGTCCTGTGATCCTCAGCGTGTTCTGGGATCTGTACTGCGCCGCCCCAGACCGGAGGGAGACCTGCGAGCACTCCAGCGAGGCCAAGGCCTTCCATGACTACGTGAGTACACTTTATAGACTTTACCCACCAGCTGTGTGTTATCTCACTGCAGTAGCTAACGCACACACACACACACACACACGCACACACACAACCGCTCAGACAGGCGCTCATACACACACACACACACACACACACACACACACACACACACACACACACACACACACACATGCGCGTGCACATGCACGCGCACACATGTACGCACACAACCCTTGCACACACACGCACGACCATTGCGCAAACAGACTCACAAACACCCGACATGTATGTGTACACAAACACCCACACACACACACACGGTTGTACAGCAGGGCCCGGTGTGAATCAAACAGAGAGGGCTGTTCTCTGTGTGCCGACGCCACGCTCCCCTGTTGGGACACGTCCTTCCGCCGTCCCGCCGTGACTCCCTGCTCCCGTATCCGTCTGCTCTTGTGCGCTCTGTCGTGTGTGTTCGCTGCTGGAATCACGTGTCTGTAGCTAGGGGTGTTGTTGTGGCACTACCTGAGCACAGCCGGGACGCTGCGGCGGAGGAGGGTGTCTCTTCCCGGCGGCGTCTTTGTGAGAGCCCGTCGGTCCCTTAGCCCTGAAGGTCCCGCCCTCACAGCCTGCCAAAGGTCAAAGGTCGGGGTACTTCCTGGCTGTTATATTGGTCCGTTCACAGCGTTGATGAAAGTCAGAGCGCACGCAGCTGCTGGCTTAGCACACGGACACGTGGTAACACACACGCGCACACGCACACGCACACACACACACACACACACACACAAACACACACACACACACACACACACACACACACACACACACACACACACACACACACACACACACACACGCACACACATCTAGTTCTGTGAAGCACCGTCCGCATCTATTAGTATGCTGCCTGGTATCGACTCTGTGAGAATCGACCGCAAAGGTCAAAGGTCCCGGCTCGCGGTCCGTCCTTACACTCCTCTCCCGGAGAGTGTTAGGCCACTCCATCGTTAGACTGCATAGAGCTTGCCGACGCGGTCGGGGGGGCTCTCACACTCTAATAGACGGATCGCCGCCCGCTCGTGTCTCGCTGCGTGGCAGCCCTTGGCGACCCTCTGGTTCGGGGCCCCATGGCGGTGGGAGAGCCTAGGGACCCCGGGTGACCCTGTAGTCTGGGGCCCAACGGAGGGGGCCAGCCTGGGGACAGTAACGGATTGAAAGGTTTGGCCGTGGATCACTAGACATTAACCTGGACTGGCCCCGACGCAGCCACCCTTCCCTGTTCGGTCCTTCATTCAGTGTGTCTCGTTGCATTGTTAAATATTTGTATTGCGTTGCCTTGGATGGGGTTTGAATGAGGATTAGGGGGGCATTAGCACCTGAGCTGGACTCAGTATATTAGCCACTGGCTCTCTCATTCTACCTGGGCAGGAGTGGAACCTGAAATGGATTAGAGGCGCTATTCTTACCACAGAATCCCATTCAGCTCCTCAGTCCGTGGCCAGCAGCCCGTTCGCTGAGGTATCTTATGAGGTTTGACAGCCCAAGTGTGAGCAGTTGTCATCCGAGCAGATTACATTTGTTGTGCGCGTGTTACAGATGTGTGTGCATGTGTTTGCGTGTGTGTGTGTGTGTATTAGAGAGAGAGAGGGACAGCGAGCGAGAGAGAGAGAGAGGGAGTGTGTAAACGTGGCAGTCTGTATGTGCACGCGTTAGACCACCATAAGATTAATTACATGGCTAATTAAACCTAGTAGTTAATTAAATCTGACAACTGTGTCTAATTAATCTAAATGCCGTATCATTTCCTACACCTTTCTCCAGAGGTAGGCCAGCTGGATGCCAGCGCGCCCGCGACTCTTAAGCGATTCAGAGCGACGACCGCGCCTGCGCGACGCCAGCTCGCTCCAAACCGCTCACAGCCCTGAGAGGTGAGCGGTTTGGAGCGAGCTCGCTCCAAACCGCTCACCTCTCCGGGCTGTGAGCGTCGGACGTTGTGCGCGGCGGAATGAGAAGCTAGCGCTAGCGACGGGCCGTTGGTCTGACAGTCGGGTGTGGGATGAATCACTTAGGCACCGGAGTCCAGGTCTCTGGGAGAGCAGGTGGAATAGATGCACGCTCTCCCTCTCCGTCTCTTGGTTCGAGGGTCTGTTTGATGGCGAGGTGAAAAAGAACGACTAGAATTAGTCAAGACTGTATTGTGGCGTTGTCCTTTTTATGTGTGGATCTTAACAAAAAGGAAAAATTCACAAAATCAAGCACCTGTATTTATTTGGCTGATTATATGGTGATGAATAAAGTATAAAGTACTTCATCAAGTGGTGGGGGGGGGGGGAATTGTACATTCTATCCTTGAAGCACAAACGGCGTACAAACACACACAGACACAAACGCGCACACACTCACACTAACACACTTTCACACTCGTTTTTCTCACACAGGGAGTGCTTTGTTCCATTTGGAGGGTTCATGTCCAGCTTTCCTTGACCCTTGACCCTTGACCTGGACGGAGAGCAGGGGGTCTGTGTGTGTGTGAACAGGCTCTCCACGCTCACTGTTTATCGGATGATCATTACAGCTTATAGCTTATATGCTTCTGTCGTGGCCATTGTGTGCAGCCTTTGTTGTTTTATGTTTACACGTGTTTATTGGATGCGTGTTAAGAACCTCTGAGAACGGTTAAGACGGAGAGGAGATTCTGCTGTGTGAGTGTGTGTGTGTGTGTGTGTGTGTGTGTGTGTGTGTGTGTGTGTATACGTGTGCGTGTGTGCGTTTGTGTGTGCGTGCGTGTGTGTATGTGTTCGACGTGCCTGCCTGTGTAAATGTGTTTTGTGGTGTTTCTGCAGACATTGTACCTGTCTTCCCACAAACATATGGCTCATAATACTGTGTGTTTGCATGTGTCTATGTGTGTGAGTGTGTGTGTGTGTCCATGCGGTTTTGTGTGTGTATTTGTGTGAGTCTATGCATGTGTGTGTGTGTGTGTGTTTGTGTGTGTCTCTGCTTGTGTGTGTGTGTTTGTTTGTCTGTGTGTGTGTTTGTGTCTGTTTGTGTTTGCGCGTGTGTATGTCTCTGCGTGTGTGTGTGTGTGTGTGTGTGGATTTGTGTTTGTGTTTGCCTGTCTGTGTGTGTGTGTGTATGTGTGTGTGTCTCTGCCTGTGTGTGTGTGTGTGTGGATTTGTGTTTGTGTTTGCCTGTTTGTGTGTTTGTGTGTGTGTGTGTGTGTCTATGTGAGTTTGTGCGTGTCTATGCGTGTGTGTGTGTGTGTGTGTGTGTGTGTGTGTGTGTGTGTGTGTGTGTGTGTGTGTGTGTGTGTGTGTGTGTGTGGTTGATTCCCCCCAGGCCTTAAAGGCGTCTGCCTGTCTCTGATTAACTCGGTCTCCTCGCTCCCCGTGGACCAGAGGCTTGATCAAGTCTGTATCGTGGCCCCCCCTGCTGATAACCGCTTCCTCCATCCCCTGAGAAGACCCCCCTCCCCCGTACCCACGACCCCCCCCCCCCCCCCTCCCATCACTACCCACCCCCCCCTCCCTGCGTTCCCGCTAGTCTCCGGCTGGGAGAGAGGAGACCCCGCGGGAGGGGGGTAGGAGTGGGGGGCGTGGAGCCTCTCAGAGACGGGCTGCTGGGGGCCGTAGGCTGGGGAGGGGGGCATGGAGCCTCTCAGAGACGGGCTGCTGGGGGCCGTAGGCTGGGGAGGGGGGCATGGAGCCTCTCAGAGACGGGCTGCTGGGGGCCGTAGGCTGGGGAGGGGGGCATGGAGCCTCTCAGAGACGGCCTGGTGGGGGCCGTAGGCGGGGGAGGGGGGCATGGAGCTGTTCTGCTGCCGCTCCCCCACCCGCTGGCTTGGTGGTTTGAGTGTGAAACGCTGAGGAAACACTGATCCCGAATTCAGTTTCTGGGTGTCATGGCAAACGTGAGGCAGGTTGAAGGCTCCGGTTTGGTCTGGCCTGGGTTTGGTCTGGCATGGTTTGAATCCAGCCTGGGTTAGCTTGACTCTGGCTGGGGTCTGGCCTGCTTCAGTCCGGGTCCGCTGGGGTCCCTCCCCCTCCCCCCCCCCCCCCCCCCGGGGGGGGCCCCCTGCTGGCGGGGGTCCGATGGTGCGGGGCTGCTGTCAGCGCTCCAGTCTGAGGAGATAATGGAATATAATGTGCTAATCCTCCGATCTGGGGACCAGTTGAGGACTAATCCGGGGATTGTGGGGGGATCCAGGGCTGGCGGGGGTCCCAGAGCTGGGGGCCCTCAGAGCGGTGGGGGGCCCCAGAGCGGGGGCCCGCGGCCTCTGGAACGCTGGGGGGCTTGACCCCCGCATGGAGAACGGACAGTTGTTTTCACTGGAGCTCAACGACTCCCCGCACACAACAGACACACACACAGACACACACACACACACACACACACACACACACACACACACACACACACACACACACACACACACACACACACACACACACACACACACACACACACACCACACACGCGCACACACACGCACGCACGCACGCGCGCGCGCGCACACACACACATAGTATCATGAGCGTTGATTTAGCTATCAGCCTCGTGTTGCTCCTGTGTTAAGGCCTGTAAGTGGTCCCCACTTGTCTGGTTAATTGTTGCCATGTCTTGTCACTTCTTGTCACTTAGCCATTTAATCACTCCCTGCCTAAAAAGCCCATCTCCACGGCCCTTTCTTCCTCTGGATTTGAGAAGTCCCTCAAAACAAACTTAGTCTTGAACGAAATGCTTGATTATTGGACGTCTTTAGGGGTACGATTTGAACATGAAAAGCTGTCAAAGCTTTCTGAAGAGAGAAAGTCAGATATTGACGCACACACAACGTCATTCTGAATTTTCTACAAGACATCAGAAGAAAAGCCTTCAGAAGAGAAGAGTAATTAGATTGTCTCTAACAACCTTGATGTGACACACACGCACACGCACACACACACACACACACACACACACACACACACACACACACACACACACACACACACACACACACACACACACACACACACACACACGCAGAATTGAGCCTAGAATGTGATACACTCAGATGTTGTTCTTACCCCAATTTTAGCCCCCCCCATCTGCGGTTCACAGGGCTGGTGACATCGGCGCCCGCGGCCTCTCCCCAACTCGGCGACCTGCGTGCGTCCCTCCCCCCCCCCCCCCCCACCCCCGCCCCCGCCCCCGCCCACCCAGCTCTCGCTGTGCCGTGGGGGCCGTCACTCATGTCGATCTCGTGTCAAATGGATCATCAACGACCGTTCCCAACGCCGCGGTCATAGATGCAGTGCGTCTGGGTGACTTTGCGAGGACCGATTCCCGGGGACCTGTGCGGTAGCAGGCGGGCGTGCTGCCGACGGCGTGCTGCCGACGGCGTGCTGAGGTTTCCTTTGAGCGCCTGAACCGTTTATTAGAGCAGATCACTGTAGCGGGGGGTCGCACTCTGTAAACAACCACACACGGCTCGGCCCACTCCCGCTTCTGGTGTGCGTGTGTTTGTGTGCGCGTGTGCGTGTGCGTGTGCGTGTGCGTGTGTGTGTGTGTGTGTGTGTGTGTGTGTGTGTCGCTATGCAGTGTGTGAGACTCTGCCAGGGGCATCATTATGGATGTTAACTGCGCAATAGCGATTCTTATTTTGTCCTTCTATTGTGCGGGCGCACACACACGCGCGCGTACACACATTCACGCACACACGTGTACACACATACACACGCACACACGTACACACACACACACACAGACATTGTTCCATCCCCCCACCTTCATCTCATAGGAGATTGATTAGGTAATCTGGCTGGGTGCCAGCAGTGCCTGCTCCATTCTAGCCCTCTCTCTCTCTCTCTCTCCCTCTCTCTCTCTCTCTCTCTCTCTCTCTCTCTCTCTCTCTCTCTCTCTCTCTCTCTCTCTCTCTCTCCCCCCCTCCCTCCCTCCCTCCCTCTCTCTCTCTTGCTCTCAGTCTCTCCCTCTCTGATGCTCTTGGGGGGAGGAGAGAAACTGGGACGAACTCCCCTAATATAAGCAGAGGTAGGTGTGGGGATGGAGGGGGGGGAGAGGGGGGGAGGGGGGGAGGGGGGGAGAGATGGGATGCATAGTCAGTGGTGACACAGCCCTATCTTTTTATTGCACATTACCCCCAGGTGCATCGCGTCGATATGTGTACACAGGACGGGATTCCACTGCATTCCCTCCTCTCCTCTCTCTCTTTGTCTCCCCCCCCCCCCCTCGCTGTTTATATATGTACGGCCCCTCCCGGTGTGTCCCTCCTCTTCGTCTCCCACGGTGTCTTTGAATGTGTGTGTGTTGTGTGTGTGTGCGTGTGTGTGTGTGTGTGTGGCCCTCGGGCTGCCGGTAGACATGGTGAGTGAGAGGAGCCGGTCTTTGTGTTCTGTGTTTACTGTCGTTTGCCGTCGACATGAAGACGAGCCGTTCGACTTCCGCGTCTGTGAATCGCTTTCCCTTTTCGGGAGCCCAGAACAAAGCCGGAAGGGCTGCCCTCCAGCTGTGTGTTTGTGTGTGTGGTTGTGTGGTGGTGTGCGTGTGCCAGTGTCTGCTTGCAAGTACGTGACAGTGCTGCTGTGTGTGTGTGTGTGTGTGTGTGTGTGTGTGTGTGTGTGTGTGTGTGTGTGTGTGTGTGTGTGTGTGTGTGTGTGTGTGTGTGTGTGTGTGTGTGTGTGTGTGTGTGTGTGTGTGCGTGCTTGTGTAGAGGTCTCCAAAGTTCAAATATTGTTATATCCACCCACAGGTGCATTATGGGCAATTTGCCGAAAATACATTTGTCATTGCTCACCGCTGATTGAGCTGAGGTGTGTGTGTGTATTTGTGTGTATGTGTGTGTGTATGTATGTATGTGTGTGTGTGAGGGAGATACATCGATCAAAAGACAGATACATATCGAGAGATAAATAGGGAGAGAGGGAAGGAGCTAGAGAATAAAAAGCTGAAACGGTCATGGAATAGAGAAAGAGAGAGAAAGTTAATTTGGAATATGACTTGGAGTATAATGACCAAATGCTCCAGGGCGAGAGCATTGGTTTTTATGCTAGTTGCAATCGTACAGTATCACAGTCGATAGCAGACCTGCGCTGATTAATTCCCTCCACCAGCGTATCCTCAATGCCTTTTATGCGTGAAATCTTAAAATAAGTTTGTTAAATGAAGGGCTCTCAGAGAGGGACTCTAGATCTCCATTTGGTGTGTGTTTTACTGCTCTCAGCGTAGAAGCTTGAACACATTTCAATTCGGTCAATTCTAACAAAGGAAATACAGTCCAGTAATTATAGAACAAGACTTTAATACTCAAAACAATATCCTATGAATCTGTTTTCAGCGCCATAAATGATACCGGGTTGGAGGACACACCAAGGATTATAAATAAATGATATCTAAAACCAAACGTGTTGTAATGCAGCACTGTGGCCTATTTTAAATGAGTGCAAACATGGAAAGTGTGTCTTTCTCAGTGGATCTCCTTTTACACATCTTGAATAAAGCTTTAATTACAAAAGATTATGAGCACATTTTACAACTCCACACACACACACCACACACACACACACACACACACACACACGCACACAGCACACGCACACGCACACGCACACACACACACACACACACACACGTGTGTACACAAACACACCCACACAAACACAACCACACGCACCCTTCGCGTCCATCACTGCGTCCTCTTAATAGCTGTAATTGTGACACGAAGTTGAACAGATTTTCAATTAAAACTGAATTATTTAATTATACCTCTGTTTCAAAACAAGGGGCTTCTTTTGACGTGAGTCTGAGCGGAGAGACGTATAGCATCGCAGGTCGAGGTAATACCCCCCCCCCCCCCTCCAAAAAAAATATAAAATAAACTCAATTAGCGACTATCCTTCTCCTGCGATCAGCGCTCGTTCAGAGCAGGTCCGCTTGGCGCGCGGCGGCGGCGGCGGCGGCGGCGGAGGATTAGCGGGGAGCTAGGAGAGTGAGCCTGGCTCCCCGAGAGTGTCTGCTGTCGTCTGGAGCCCCGTGCCAGCACTGCCCGTCTACCAGTCTCAAGGACCAGCTGGGAACCCAACCACCAGCACACACGCACACCGCACACACAGCGCACACACACAGCGCACACATGGTCCACACACACAGCGCACACACAGCGCACACACAGCGCACACACAGCGCACACACACAGCGCACACACGGCCCACACACACGGCGCACACACAGCGCACACACAGCGCACACACACAGCGCACACACGGTCCACACACACAGCGGACACACACACCGCACACATATCGTGCACACACCACACGCATAACGCGCACACAACACACACACACACACACACACACACACACACACACAGACCGCACACTTCGCACACATTGTACACACACCGCATACACACACCCCTCACACACACCACACACAGTCTGCACGCACACGCCGCACACAAACCGCACACACACCGCACACACACCGCACACACACCGCACACACACCGCACACACACCGCACACACACTTGGCTCCCACGGCACTTGGCCCATGGGAAGCCCTGTGCACATGTGTCAGTGTGTGTGTGGTTGTGTCTTTATATGAGTGTGTGTGTGAGTGTGCATGTGGGTGCGCACTTGTTCGCCCAGGCCCCTGTGTATTTGTGTGTGTGTGCGTGTGTGTGTGGGCGTGTGCGTGCGCACGTGTCAGCGCAGGCACCTGTGTGTGCGTGTTTGTGCACGTGTCGGCGCAGGTACCTGTGTGTGTGTGTGTGTGTGTGTGTGTGTGTGTGTGTGTGAGTTATGAGAGAGGGGAGGGTCCATGAGACAGCCCGCTTATTACCTCCCACTGAGCTGAGCAGTAAAACAAAACAACCTGACTCTCCCCCCGTCTCCCCCTGTCTCCCCCTGTCTCCCCCCGTCTCCCCCTGTCTCCCCCTGTCTCCCCCCCCCCCGCTGCCCGGCAGAGACGCCTGTCTCAACCCCTTCACACGTCGGCCCGCTTCATCGCCGGGATTAAAGACAAAAACAATTACAAAGCCTTATTTGCAATTCAAATTCACGCTAAACGCAGACTTAATCCCCCCCCCCCCCCAACCCCCATTTTCTCCAAAAGCCGTCCGACTGAAGGGCGAAGCGGGATCTAATTCTAGGCTCTGAGAGGCAGCGTGTTGCTAAAATAACCCTTTTAAGTTATGGCAGAGGGGGGGGGGGGGTAGGTGTTAATAAATGAGCTTTCGCCCGCGTGCGCTAAATTTAGCATCGGAAAACGTCCCGCTTAAACGCAGATCTTACGGGCGGTCTTAAGCGGTAATAAGCGGGAGACGAATGTGGTGTTTTATTTACACACCGGTTTATATTTGCGAGGAATCGAAAAATGCTTGATTTACTACCAAACACACGCACACTGCACACACACACACACACACACACACACACACACACACACACACTGCACACAGATTCTCAGCCGCTGAAACATGGCGAGGTGTAACACACGCGTACACCCATGTGCTATTCGTTTGTGCTGCGATGTCTGCATTGGGTGTGTGTTTACGTGCACGTGTTTACGTGCACTTTAACGCAGGCAGATTGTTGTGGTGGAGGGTCGGGGGGGGGGGGGGGGGTCTGCAGGTCAGTGCAGGTCTCTTTATGACCACCAGGGGCGTATTTACCGACGGGGATTTAAACGTAATGATTATTTCTGTTCCCGCTCCTTCTCCCGGCTCCGTCCGCTCAGAGCGAAACCACTCCCAACAGGCCGCTGATTACCTCTGTGACTGCTGACACACCTGTCTCCCTCCTCCCTCCTGCACCTCGCTCTCACACAGACACACACACACGCACACACACACACACACACGCACACACACACACAGACACGCAGCCCGCACACTCTCTCTCTCTCTCTCTCTCTCTCTCTCCTCCCCTGTCTCGCTTTCATTGTCCCTTTCTCTCGCTCTTTCCCACTGATACACCTTCATCACGATCTCTAGCGCCTTTATTACTCTCTCTCGCTTCTCTCTTTCTCTCTCTCGTTCTCTCACCCTCTCACTCCAACGGTCTCTCCACCATCTCTCTCTCTCTCTCTCTTTTTTACTGCCCTCCCAGTCTCCCTTCTTCTTCTACCGCTCTCTCTGTGGCCGTCTCTTCTCCTCCTGTATTAGACTCAAGATTCAATGGGCTTAATTAACAGGGAAAATACATTTAAATTGCCAAAGCACAATTTTTTTATAAGTTACAACAAAGATAAAGGAATAATATGTATTTTTTATGTTATCTCCTCAAGGTACTCTCTCTCTCTTTCTCTCTCTCCTTAATGTTATTGCTCCTCCTTGAGTGTGTGTGTGTGTGTGTGTGTGTGTGTGTGTGTGTGTGTGTGTGTGTGTGTGTGTGTGTGTGTGTGTGTGTGTGTGTGTGTGTGTGTGTGTGTGTGTGTGTGTGTGTGTGTGTCTGTGTGTGTGAGCAAGTGTGTGTGTGTGTGCACATCTTCCAACTTGAGCTGGCAGATGTGGTCAAAACACCACCTCATTATATTTTTCATATTACTCTGGGGATCATTATATTTGTGAATGTTTGGTACACTGCTGCCGTCAAAATGCTAATAGCTTTACAATTACACAGAGAAGAAAATGCATATGCTGTGTACAGCCACTAGAAGTGTGTTAAAGAGAGTTTCAATCAAAGGTCCATTTCACCAGGCATTTAAACACTGAAAGCTGGGACACATTGAATTCCATTATTTGCACTGTGCCCATGTGAAACATTATTACAAGTATTGTAAAGGGAATTTGGATATGTGTTGGATTAGAGCAAGATAAAAGCGAAGACAAATTAGCTCAGGCTACATTTAATGTTAATTGTTCTGCTAGACCCAACAACCTGTCTGAAGGTCATTTTTATTTTTTTTACAATTATTTTTATAAGACTTTTCTTAGAAAAAAACAGAAAAACACCACGCACGCGCACACACACACACACGCACGCACGCACGCACACACGCGCACACACGCACGCGCGTGCACACACGCACGCAGAGCTACAGGCTTTGTGCAGAAAGAAGAGACGGACACAGTAACAATGGTTTGTTTACTCCCACACACACACGGTTATAGGAGAGCATAAAGCACAGCCAGGCAAATTCATCTCTGAACGCGCTGCGTTTATATTTCTGGCCCAAATTAACTTGGGAGCACTTAAAACTGATACTGAAAGTTTTTTTTCCTCTCTGTAGTCCTTGTGCCAATTTGGCTTCGCTCCTCATCTAATAAATCATTTGAGTGTGGATTTAAGATCATCTACGATTAATCAGCAACGTTGGCAAGTACGGCGCACCGTTTAGTTCACATAAACACAAGCACACACACAAACACACACACAGACACACACATACACACAAACACACGCACAGACACACACAAACACACTCACACACAAACACGCACAAACACACACGCAAACACACGCACAGACACACACACATACATAGAAACACAGGCACAGAAACACGCTCACACACAAACACGCACAAACACACACGCAAACACACGCACAGACACACACACAAACACAATGAAGTGTGTGTGTCTGTGTGCTGTTGTGCGCCGGTCGAACCTGTTCCTGGGAGATGCAGAGAGTTGCTGCCTGGCTCAGGGGTTACGGTCAGTGGCAGGTGAGGTCCTGTATTCAGTTTACTTTGATTCTGAACAAGCTCATGGGGGAGGGGGGGGGGGAGGGGAACTCGCTCCTTTAAAAAACACACACAATGCACTTAGTGGAGTAGGGCGTGAACGTCAGCCTTTATCTGGTGAGACATAAGCCCTGAGAGCACAACTTCATATCGCATGATTAGGGACGGCATCGTTTGCATTATTGACACATTAAGGAAACGTTTGTTGTGTGTGTGTGTGTGTGTGTGTGTGTGTGTGTGTGTGTGTGTGTGTGTGTGTGTGTGTGTGTGTGTGTGTGTGTGTGTGTGTGTGTGTTGTGTGTGTGTGTGTGTATGCGAGTGTGAGAGTAAGAGATGCAGAAAGGGAGAGAGAGAGAGAGAGAGTCTGACGGTGTGTCTGAAGGGGAGCCTTTGGGGAGATGGAACGTGGCGTAGGGGTTGGCCCGACCTGGTGGTGGCGGTCCACATTAAATGATGTAATACATCATTTTTTCCCTC
>NW_021964081.1:35000-36742 GCF_902167405.1 Gadus morhua | reverse complement strand
AAAAAAAATGAAAACCAAAAAAATAAGTATGTGCAGAGCAATAGTGAGAGCGAAAGAGAGAGAGAGAGAGAGAGAGAGAGAGAGAGAGAGAGAGAGAGAGAGAGAGAGAGAGAGAGAGAGAGAGAGAGAGAGAGAGGGGGAGAGAGAGGGAGAGGAAGAGTGTGAAACAGAAGTACATATACGCCAAGCTCTGATGTGCGTGTGTGTGTGTTTGTTTATGTGTGTGTGTGTGTGTGTGTGTGTGTGTGTGTGTGTGTGTGTGTGTGTGTGTGTGTGTGTGTGTGTGTGTGTGTGTGTGTGTGTGTGTGTGTGTGTGAGTGGTTGGGGGGTCTGGCACAGATGAGGCTGGCTCTCACTCCACAGGACATCCTTTCACACATATTACACACGTCCTCTCCTATCCCCTCACAGACACTGCACCCGGCCCTCACACACACACTGACACACACACACACACACACACACACACACACACACACACACACACACACACACACAAAGACACACACACACACACACACACACACACACACACACACACACACACACACACACACACACACACACACACACACAGATACACATACACAGATACACACACACACGTGTGCGCAGACACACCAAACAAACACACACACATTAAAAAACACACACTCTTGCTAGCTCCTTAAACTGAACTAGGCATACCTTTATCCAGCCCCTCCCTCCATCTCTCCATCTCTGTCAAACCTTCTCACTCTCTCGCTCTCTCTTCTTCTTCCTCCCTTGTCCCTCCTTCGTCTTCCCCACCTCCTCCCGATGGTTTCCATGGTGATCGCTGCCTCTTGGCAGAGGGGACCACAAGGCTTCCCCCCAAAAGTTACACAATGCGGAGGAATTATTGTGCGGCTTTAGAATCAGAGGGCTTACTGGGACAATAGGGCAGGGGGCTGGGGTATGATGGGGAGGAGGGGGGAGGGGGGAGGGGGGAGGGGGGTCCTGTAGCCAATATAAAGACACTGACATGAAAGAATATTCCATATTTTTGGGGTTTGTTGGGAATAGGATCACATCCAGCAGATCAGTGGAAGAGGCCTAAACTGCGGAGAGAAAAACACACAAACAGAATGCGTTCCGGCGGCCTCTAAGTATTCTTTTGATCAGAGCGTCAACAGGGCCGGCGTCGTCAAGCGCTGATTTTAAGTCACTCCAAATGTATACTTCTCGACTACTTAAAATGTCGCAACCATCCCCGTAACGACGAAAAAAGTCCCAAATCTTTTCCAGGAGAACTTTCCAGGGAAAAATAACAAATATTTAAAAAACAGTCCAATAATAAGGCAGCCTCACTGACGCCGTTCATTATTAATTGAGTGTCTTTTTTTTTTGGTAACCGCCTCTCGCTCAAAAGTCCTCTCAATAATTGATCACCAGCGAGGCCCGCGTCAGGCGGTCCGCTTGGACACCTCATGAATATCAAATAATCATGCAAAACAAAAGTGGTACACATCATTAAGCACACCGCGTCTGAGGTGCTCAGCGAGTCGTCTGTTGAACCAAGAGAGAGGCGCGCAGGAAGAGAAAGAGGTTTGTTCTAGGTAGATCTCCGGTGCCGCGACTTCAATGGCCGCTCCTCCGGTTTGATCTGGTGTCGCCATGATGATGAAGAATCTTGACACTTATAAGAGCAGCCGCTGCTTAGCATATAACCGCGGGTTTGTGAGCGCGCCGTCGGAGAGGCCTTTAATGAGGCTCCTCCGTCA
>NW_021964081.1:17500-32500 GCF_902167405.1 Gadus morhua | reverse complement strand
CCGCCCTGCAGCCCGTCATGTAGGGTCTGCCGGTATGTTCCTCTCAGCGGTGTAGTCTATTTTATTGTAGTGGGTATACTGTGATGATTCCCTCCCAGCCTCGTACAAACCCGTCCGACCGGTACGTGTACGTGTGTGGCGCTTATGGGGTGTCGCACCACACTCACCAACGCAGGGGTCTACAACCCTCTGATTTAAGAGTATAATGATGATCAACAATCATGGAAAGCTGAGTAGGTTTATCAGTTTTAATAACAGTATGAACAAATAGAACACAAAAATGACAAGTTGTCCTTTGTATATCTATAGTAGCAATAGCACATGCTAAACAAGGACAAAATCTACTCAATATAATTTAATGAACTGTTAACATCCATGGCTAACCAGTGCATGAGAAGGAGATGACAGGAGACTAATGTTTCACTCTTTCAATTGCTCTAATTTGAGCTCTTACTGTTGTTATCTAACATACCATACAGTAATTGAATTGTGTAAAAGTGTGAAATTACTGCACCTTAAAAATGACCATGAATTAGCTATACTCTCATTTGCATAGTGATTAACATTATGAATTTCAATTGTGTATACCTGTATGTTGGCTGACATTTACCTACAACTTTTTTTCCCTCCACTCTAACCAAGGATGCCTGTTTTTAAATTCCCTAGCCTGACACCCAGTCTGAAAGGCTGGCCAGGGGTTCTCATCTAAAAGTAACAAGGAGATATAAAGTGGGATTAAAACATTGTCTTCTGTTGACTACTTATTATGTGGTTTACACATTAATACGGGAGGACTGGACACACACACACACACACGCACGCCCACGCACGCACACACACGCGAGAAGGAGGGGCTCGGCCTGCCAACTAACGTGCAGAGATGCAGGGGCAGCTTCGCGCTTCATAACAGAGACAGGGCAGAGCGCGAGCGCGCAGCGGGAATTTTATGAATGGTGAATGTAGGAGATTACTTCCCCTGCTTAAAGTATTTTATTGCAGTTATACCCAACCGATATTTCCGAAAAATAAACACAGAAGTGAAGATCTGTCACAAGACGATTGATACGTATCCGTGCACATTTTTAAGTGGGTATACGCAAATCCTGGTGCGTTCCCAGTGGGTATACGGCGTATACCTGCGTATCACGTAGACTACACCACTGGTTCCTCTCGTGGAGAACACGCGCTCGCCCCTGAGACGCCCGGAGATGGAGCATCATGCGCGATACAATGGCTTAAGAAGAGCTCGCTCAGCACAAACAGAGCAGAACTGGGAGCGTCTGGCGAGCAGGAATAAGTGCCCAAAATGGGATTTGGATCATCCGTGTGGCCCGGTGCTCCATCATGCGTGGAGCATGTAGGTGGAGGTAAAGCGCCGAGCGTAGAGCCTAGGAGAGAGGGATTCACTACGTTGGCTCTAAGGAATGCCTGGGTCGGAGTAGGGTGACGGAGAACTGGAATAAACACCTCTCTCACCTCTCTGGTCAATATACTTGTTTTAGTTCCATTCACCCTTCTTCTTCTTAGTTTGAGTATTCCTTCCTTCCCTTCTTGTTTCTCTTGTTTCTTTCTTCTCCTCGCTCCCTTTTTCTTTCATTGCTTGCTCCATCCTTTCCTTCCTCCCCTCCTTCTGCCATTCCAATCGTTTACATTTTTTATTTATTTTTGATGATGTGTGCATCCTCTCTCTCTCTCTCTCTCTCTCTCTCTCTCTCTCTCTCTCTCTCTCTCTCTCTCTCTCTCTCTCTCTCTCTCTCTCTCTCTCTCTCTCCCTCTCTCTCTCTCTCTCTCTCTCTCTCTCTCTCTCTCTCTCCCTCCCTCCCTCCTCTACCGCTCTAACACCAGAGTACGACCACCTCCCTAACCCCGTGGAGTCGGGAGGTTGTACCGCTCGGTGATGAGGTTCCCAGACACTGCGTTACGGTCTTGCTCTGGCCTCGGCCTCCGACCACCAAGGAAACCGCAGAGTTCTAAGTTCCGTCTGAACCCGAGGTAGTTAGTGTTAGTCTGAACTTAACAGCACAAGGGACAAATCATTCCTCTGCATGACCTTATCGATCCATCTCCGTGCTCTACTTCCTCTTCCCAATACGTCGTCTGTCTTGCTCCCTCTCACACACACACACACACACACAGACACACACACACACATACACACAAAGACACAGAGACACACACACACACACACACAGACAGATCCAGACATACACACACACACACACACACACACACACACACACACACACACACACACACACACACACACACACACACACACACACACACACACACACACACACACACAAAGACACAGAGATAAACACACACACACACACACACACACACACACACACACACACACACACACACACACACACACACACACACACACACACACACACACACACACACACACAGACATACAGACACAGAGACACACACACGTACACACACACACCCTGGTAGATTTCCCCTAACAGAGGTAGCGTTTCATCATCAGGAGGTCCAAGGCCAGGCTTTGAGCCTCCATACGCTCCCTAGGATTCACCTCATGTTGCAGAGATAGAAAACCGAGTACAGGGCAAGGGGGGCTCCTCTGAGATCCCCCCCCCCCCCCAGCCGGGGGTCACCCAGAGGAGCAGCTAATCATGCTAAGACATAGACAGAGAAAATGGATAGAAAAAGACCCTGCATGTTTCAACAACCTCCCAGCCCCCTCCCACACACACAAGCCCTTCCACACAAAACAGATGCACACACAACGCCACACACACCCAGACATACACACAACTCCACAGACACACACACACACACACACACGTCATTACACACCCAGAGTGTGCAATGCTTTGGTATCCGTGGTGATTTGGGGAAATTGGCACCTGGTGATGAAATATTAAAATATCTTCCACAAAAATGTGGTAGGTGATGATGTGTGTATGTGTGTGTGTCGAGAGTGTAGATCAAGTGAAGACGTTCTGTGTGTGCGTGTGCGCGGGAAGAGCAGGCCAAAACGTTGTGTTTGTTCCTCAAGAAATAGTCAAATTAGCCTTAGACGTGAATACTCTGTTCCAGCATACACACACACACTCCCATTCACCCTCTATCTCTCTGTCTCTCTCACACACACACACACATGCACACCACCTGTGATGTAAGGAAAGAAATGAACCGCGTCGCTTTCATTGTGGGAAATAATTCATCATGCTTCAATTACTGCACTCAGGTCAGCCCTGCCTGCGAAGCATTGCGGCCTTCAAATGCATTTTCACCTGAAGCAGAACAATTCTTTTAAATGGATTTATTTCACTGCTCCAGCTAATAGGTCATAGGTTTAACTTTCACATGTAGGAATAATTATCTGCGCAAAGACTCCAATCATACGGCCAATCAGATTGTAGCCAGCACTGGCTTACACATTATGATATAACATAATATCATCTGGCTTTACCTCACTAACATAGTTCCTCCAGATTTGTTTGTGCCTTTGTGTGTGTGTATGTGTGTGTGTGTGTGTGTGTGTGTGTGTGTGTGTGTGTGTGTGTGTGTGTGTGTGTGTGTGTGTGTGTGTGTGTGTGTAGGTGTGTGTGTGTGTGTGTGTGTGTGTGTATGTGTGTGTACGCGTGTGTGTATGTGTGTGTGTGTGTGTGTGTGTGTGTGTGTGTGTGTGTGTGTGTGTGTGTGTGTGTGTGTGTGTGTGTGTGTGTGCGTGTGCTTGTGTCTGGTGGTGGATGGAAAAGTGCACAGCAAACTTTTATACACTTCCATGGGCCATTTGCTATTCTTGACATGAAATAGAGAAGGTCTCTGAGGGGGAGAGGGGGTATTTTGCTGAATCCACTGTTGGTGATGGGGATGGAGGAAGCAGAGCAAAGGGTGGAGCTTTGAGGTGGGGGTTGAGTTGTGTTGCGGAAACCTCTAAGTTCAGGTTGTGGCAAGGATCCATACACTGTGTAGGGCTGTGTGTGCGAGTGTGTTTGCGTGAGTGTGTGTTTGTGTATGTGCATGTGTGTGTGTGTGTGTGTGTGTGTGTGTGTGTGTGTGTGTGTGTGTGTGTGTGTGTGTGAACGTACTGAATAACAAACAGCCACTCATCTTTCACATTTACATGTCTCACGTAGCCGCAGTGAATACCTGATGATGAAGAGTGCTGAGTGGGATGATGAAGCAAACACATTGAAGGAGACCGGGCAGGAGAGGAGTGCCAAGAGTACAGAAGAAGTTAGCTTTTGCTCTCTAGGGTGGGGGGGGGGGATTAGGAGCTCCAGTCGCGGCCCACGGTGGCTGGCCCTGCTGTCTCAGCGTCTCCAGAGGGGGAGAGACGATGGAATTAAGGAGATCCCGGGACTCGCTGGGAAAAATCTATGAAAGGTTTATGAGATTCAGTCTCTGACGGGAATCAAACCATAAAGAAGCGAGCAGAATTCACTCATTAGTGAATCCTGCTTGGTTTGGGAATCGCAAATAAGCTGTCTGCAAACAGTCTCTTCTGCACGTCTGTGTTGCTTTGCATGAGAATTAGTGAGTGTGTGCTTTTGTGTTGATTTGCTGTGTGTGTGTGTGTGTCTGCGTCTGTGCATGTGTGAGTCAATTTGAGTGTGTGTATGTGTCTGTGTCAGTGAGTGTGCGTTCATTTTGGTCTGTGTCTGTGTGTGTGTGTGTGTGTGTGAATGTGAGTGTGTGTGGTTAAAATTGGTTTTAATTTGACAGTCCAAAAAATGTGCTGCCATGTTGGTTTTAATCTCGCTGTTTATTCAGCAGATCAAAGGATGGGACAACACAGGGTCCACGGTATCATCCACCATGGACTGCATCCCCCCGCCGGTGTGTCACTAGAGCCGTCTCTGGTCCAGCCCTCACCACGGGGGAACGGGGAACGTGTGCTGTTTGCCTCTCCTACTCCAGCTAGTATCCTGCTTCCTTCAGCGTATAACAAATGCTGCAGTTTAAAATGACTTAGGAAGAAATCCGCCAAATTGATTCGCAGTCATGGCTCAGCGCGCTGAGCAATACCTCCCGAGCTCTGAGTGTGTGTACACGTCCGTGTTTGTGTTTAATTCCGTCTTTAGCCGAGGTGTGCAGCCCAGTGGAGCTCTGCATCGCGCTGCAGACGGGGGCAGCATGAGCACTACAGGGACTAGCCCCCCCATCCTGAAAGTCCACTCACACACACATATTTATATATATATATATATATATATATATATATATATATATATATATATATATATATAGTATATATCTAGTGTGAGGCTGTGAATATGTGTGTGTGTGTGTGTGTGTGTGTGTGTGTGTGTGTGTGTGTGTGTGTGTGTGTGTGTGTGTGCGTGTGTGTGAATGTGCTTGTGTGTGTGTGTGTGTGTGTGTGTGTGTGTGTGTGTGTGTGTGTGTGTGTGTGTGTGTGTGTGTGTGTGTGTGTGTGTGTGTTTGTGTGTGTGTGTGGGTCTGCGCGGCTGCTGAACCAGCAGCCCGGTTGGCACCGCGGAGGCGCTGCCTCTGTGTTGCAGCACGGTTTCATCATCCTAACACTCGTCTGATAGGCAGCTTCACTTATTAGAGGAGCTGGAGGGGGGTAAGATATATATAAAGAAGGGAGCGAGAGAGAGAGAGAGAGAGAGAGAGAGAGATACAGAGAGAGAGATACAGAGAGAGAGATACAGAGAGAGGGAGAGAGCAAGAGAGGGAAGACAACTTGTGTGGTGAATCGCCTGAGTTAGCACGTGGCTAGCTAAATTGCTTAGCCCTGATGACAAAATCGTTAACTTCCTCCGTCGGCGCTGGCACTAAGAACGGTGTTTCAACACGGGACATCATTACACCACCACTAGAGAAAAGAAGGGCGGTGGTTGTCTACTAAGTGCAAAATGGGAACATACTGTGTGTGTGTGTGTGTGTGTGTGTGTGTGTGTGTGTGTGTGTGTGTGTGTGTGTGTGTGTGTCTGTGTGCGTGTGTGAGTGCGTGTGTGTGTGCGTGTGTGGGTGTGGGTGTGTGTTTGTCTGTGTTTTTGTGTGTGTTTGTCTGCATGTGAGTGTGTGTATGTAAGTGTGTATGTTTGTGTAAGTGTTTGTCTGTGTGTGCGTGTGTGTGTGTTTGTGTGCATATGTGCGCGTGTGTTTGTGTGCGTGTGTGCGTGTGTGTGTGTGTTTGTCTGCGTGTCTGTGTTTGTTTGTCTGTGTGTGTGTCTGTAGGTGTGTTTGTGTGTGTTTGCGTGTGTGTTTGTGAGTGTGTGTACGTGTGTACGTGTGTGTTTATGTGTACGGGTGTATGTGTACGTGTGTGTGTTTGTATGCATATGTGTGTGTTAGTGTATGGGGGTGTGTGTGTGTGTTTGTATGCATATGTGTGTGTGTGTGTGGGGGTGCTTGTCTGCATGTGTGCGCCTGTGTGGTACATTGACACTTCATGGTTTCTCAGTCTCACTTGTTAAAGCTGGAGCAGCACCGCCCACTTGGAAGGGGGGGTGGAGGTGAGGGGTTTAAGGGAGGTGAACATGGAGGACATGGTACTGAGATAATGGTGGTGGTGTAGGGAGGGTGGTGTTTGCTCCTGAGGAATTTTAGTTCTCCATGCCCTCTCACGGCCAGAGCCTCTCTGTTAACCCCCACCGTCACCACCATCCAGCACCACCGCCACCTCCACCTTGACAGTGACTTTGTGTGACAGCAGATATAATGTGATTCCTCCTGTCCCCTCGGGGCCCGCAGAGATGATGGAGACTCAGGGCCTAGCTTTTACTAGCCAGCGACAACCGTGACAGAGAGACATTGAGAGAGAGAGACAGAGAGAGGGAGAGAGGGAGAGAGAGAGAGAGAGAGAGAGAGAGAGAGAGAGAGAGAGAGAGAGAGAGAGAGAGAGAGAGAGAGAGAGAGAGAGAGAGAGAGAGAGAGAGAGAGAGAGAGAGATAATGGAGAGACAGAGAGAGAGCGAGACAGAGACTGAGAGATGGAGAGAGACAGGGAGAGTGAGGGAGAGAGGGAGAGGGACAGGGAGAGAGCGAGAGCGAGCGAGAGAACGAGATAAGGAAGAGAGAGAGAGAGAGAGAGAGAGAGAGAGAGAGAGATAGAGAGAGAGAGAGACACAGAGACGGAGAGAGACAGAGTGAAATAGAGTTAGAGAGGGAGAGAGAGAGATAAGGAAGAGAGATAGGGAGAGCGAGTGAGAGAGTGACAGAGAGACGGAGAGATAGACAGAGTTAGGGCGAGGGAGAGAGAGAATGACAGAGTGTGAGAGAGGGAGAGAGGGAGAGGGATAGGGGGAGAGAGCGAGAGATAAGGAAAAGAGAGAGAGAGAGAGAGAGAGAGAGAGAGAGAGAGAGAGAGAGAGAGAGAGAGAGAGAGAGAGTGAGGGACAGAGTGAAGTAAAGAAGTAAAGCGGCGAGTTATAGAGAGAAAGATTGAAACATAGAGAGTGATAGAGTTTTGCGAGAGAGAGCAAGAAAGCGAGAGAGCGAGAGAGCGATCTTGAGCATGATGATCAGTGGCATGTCTCACACGGCTCTGGAGCCCCCTGAGCGCAGCCCGGCTGCCAGAGGAACGAGGCGCCCCAAATCCACGCTGCTGCACTTGACTTCATTTTGTCCCCATCAGCCCTTGACTGTCCGGGGACTTCAGTCTCTTTGTCTCCTGCTTCTGCTTCTCTCCTCAGTTCACGCTACGGACAGCGTGGCCAGCTTTACTCTAATGTGACTGTTGTCACGGCGATGGAAGCAGCAGACTCACGGTGAACACACACTGGTCATCATAGGCCTGTGGGGAAGAATACGCTAAAAACAAACCAAAATGTCTGACAGGTCACGACCCCGCCGGATGGCTCTGAGTCGCCTCAGCTCAAGGGCACCAAAGTAACCGTAACTGTCATACATGACTCTTCCGATACAGAGAGAGAGAGAGAGAGAGAGAGAGAGAGAGAGAGAGAGAGAGAGAGAGAGAGAGAGAGAGAGAGAGAGAGAGAGAGAGAAAGAGAGAGAGAGAGAGAGAGAGAGAGAGAGAGAGAGAGAGAGAGAGAGAGAGAGAGAGAGAGAGAGAAAGAGAGAGAGAGAGAGAGAGAGAGAGAGAGATCCAAATCTGAGCAAAATTACTTTACATTCTAGCCACACTCCTCCATTTTTTTTCCGCATGTGTCCTGTGGGAGAAGCTGTGGTGTTGAACAACAACACAATCGCTGCATTCTAGACACACCTAAGAGACAAACGGCATTCCGACGAAACATATCTCTGCACCCCTTCCCCGAGGCCCAAGGGTGTACGAAACAAACGCTCCTGCAGGTGTTATTACCACGTTTAGCCTATCATATCAACCTACTTATGAAACCCATCTTCCTCTCTCGCTCTCCGCCTCACTCTCTCCCCCTCTCCGTCTCTCCGCCTCTCTGTCTCTCCCTCTCTCTCTCTCTCTCTCTCTCTCTCTCTCTCTCTCTCTCTCTTCCTCCCTCCATTCCTTTCTTCCATCCTCCGCCGTGTTTTTTGTTCCCTCTAAATTATGCAGTTGCAAAGGAGTCATTGGGGGGGATCCATTATAGACAGGGAGAGAGAGATAGATGGAGAGAGGGAAAGACACACAGAGACAGAGACAGTGACAGACAGAGACAACGACAGAGAAAGAGAGAGAGATTTCTCTCTCTCTCTCTCTTTCTCTGAGAGCGAGAGCGAGAGAGAGAGAGAGAGAGAGAGAGAGAGTGAGAGAGGAACTGATGGGTAACACTGTCCCACCCTCCGTGGGGCGTTTGACGGTGCAGGGGGGAGACGTGCGTACACTGGTGTTGCCTTGAGGAGGGGAGTTAACCCTTCAGTCCCGGACCGTCCGCTCCACAGCGGCGTGCTCAGAGATCTGAGCGGCACACACTATTCCTTCACTGTATGCGTCCTCATCTTCTGCGTGAGCCTGTGTGATGTATGATGAGGAGGACCGGGTGAAGATGTGCTCACTGGGGGGTGGATGGTGGTTGGGGGGCGGGGGGAGGGGGGGTTGGTTAAAGGACATTCCAACAGGGCCCGGGTGAAATTAACTTTGTGCTCCAGCAGCCTGCAGTGTGTGCAGTGATGGGGTACAGTCGTCATGCCTACTGAGTGAAAATAGGGCCAAAGAAATAACAAATATCCATCCACTAGTGTGGTGTGTGTGTGTCTGTGCAGACTCACACACTCACAAACACACACACCACAGACACACACACAGAAGAGCTCCTTATGCTCCGGCTGAAGCGAAGCCAATAGACGGAAGGGAAACGTCATTATAAGGTTGGAGGCAGTGAGCGAACCCACCTCGCCAGATGATTTATTTGATGTCTATTCGTTTTCTTCTCAGCAGTCTCTCTGAAAGGAAACTGTTAATTACACATAGTCTATTGAAGAGCAAATGAGCTCGACACTGGTCCATCATGCTGTCACAAGAGAGCGAGAGCGGGAGTGTGAGGAAGAATATGTGTGCGTGTATGAGTGTGTGACTATGGATGTGTGTGTGTGTGTAGGTGAGAGAGAGAAAGTGTGAGTCTGTGTGAGTGTTTATGTGTGTAAGTATGCATGTGTTTGGGTACGTGCACGTCGATGTGTGTTTGCGGGTGTCTGTGTGTATTTGTGTGCGTGTCTGAGTGTGTTTGTGCGGATGTTCTCTCGCTCCCTCACAGGTGGAGGTCTGCGCTCGCCCCCCCCCCCACTAATCTGTCTGTCAGTAATGAAGTTTGAGGCTTAAGTGTGGGAGAGAGCCGCCGCCGTCCATTAAGCTCATCCATTTCCATTAATGTTCAGGATTACTTATTATTCCCTGATTAATAAACAGTGTTAGTGGCGCCGTCTCTCATAAGGACAGCTTCATTAATGCTCAGCATCATTGCTCCTTCTTGTCCGCTCAAACCATCCCCGCTGGAAGACAAAGTGACCAGCTACATATTTGCAAGAGCGTTTTAAACAAATGACTGCATTTTATACTTTCCTTTTAGTTTTTTTGTATAATGATTCCAGGAGTTGAATTCATAAGTCTGCATTAGTCTCTGAGTAGGGCTCTTTTCTGAAGGGAGGAATATGATGAACATTTCACATTACCTTGGTATTTGGAGCTCCTCAGGCACAAACAAGTAATCCAATTAGTAAGCTGAGTGAGGCAATATTGATTTCACTAAAACACCAGCCAATCAATTTTGTCCGAGGTAATGAAATTCCTTTACTTTTTGCGCGTCTGTATTATACATATGTGTGCGTTGTGCATACTAGGAGTTTGATCATTTCATCAAAAGCATTTTGCAAAACACCAAATTAGGATGGGGTGCAAAAAGGTCACATAAAACCAGTACGGTTAATGGACACGCACACACAGGCACACACAGACACAAACACACACACACACACACACACACACACACACACACACACACACACACACACACACACACACACACACACACACACACACACACACACACACTCAAAGACACACTCACATACAGAGTTGCGATCCCATCCGTGCACTCTTAGCAGCATATCCTTAACAGCACTTGTCTTGTTGTTTGCACCAGAGAGCTCTTGTCTCTAAATGGCTGCTTCAACGCCGTCGCGCACTGCCGTTAAACAGCCGCACACACAGATTGTCACACTCCTCTCCTGCGTGCCGCCTCTTAAATATTCATGCCACACAAGTCTTGAACCCCTGCCACTGTAACTCTTAGCTGGATTATATATTGGACACAATTAGATTCTGCCTGAGCGGTAGAAATAGCCCTAGGATGTTTGCATGAATTATAGCAAGGAGGAAACTATTGTAACACAATGTCTCTCTCTCTCTCTCTCTGTTCACATTGGTGCAGATCTCCCCGGTCTCATGACACTAATCCCTGGCGTAGTGGAATCAGTGTTGTCTCATTCCAACACCAGCCTCCAGGTTGTTTTTCTTTTCAATAATCTCACAGGCCGGTGTGTGTGAGTTGATTAGATCCCAGACGCAGCGAGAAAAAATACGTAAAAAAGCAAATCAAGGGTAAAAGTATTGATTGCAATCCGAATGATGTTTAAATACAATTACGCTGGCCGTTCTCATCTGGCATGTATTTTTTCTTTTTCTATCGGACCTTACAAAGAAGGTACCTTACATACGTGCACACTTAAAAGACAAAGTCCAATCCAATTATAAAGATAAATAGGGTAATCATCCCTCTGAAATTTGAATATGAGGTCTAGCATGGGCGAGGGGGATAAGCATAATCATTTACGCTGCCACATTTACAGAACAATTTCAGATAAGAGAGATGGAAGGAAGCAAGGCCAATTGAACAGATAGAATAGCATTCTGTTTGGACATTAACATATGGATCATAAGGGCGGCCAGATAACAGCGGAGACATTTCATTAACCAGGGAGGACCACTCGATTAAAACACGTTTCTGTGTACTGTGTTCGTTCCACTTCCCATGATAATGTGGTGATGATGATGATGATGATGATGATGATGATGATGATGATGATGCCCCAAAACAATGTCTAAGCAGTGAATGAATCGTGGTGAGGAAATCTAGGTGAAGAAATCAAGGTGAAGGAATTGAGGCCCGCTCCATTTGTGTATTTCTGTCTTGCTGCCAGCGCTCTAGTCAATGTGGTCGTCCCATAGTGTTCAGACGGGGTCATGACACAAAGTGACAAATTCAGGTCAATTATAACAGATTTGGGGTTGTACTGCGCACTACTGAAAGATACTAATGTGTGTAACTCATCACATTATTGAGGTCTTTTTTTATAACCAAACAGACTACTGCTGTTAAACCCAGCAGGAGGGGATGAGTGGGACTGCCGGTGAAGATAACAGACTTTGTCATTGCTCATTGGGATCAAACAGAATATACCTTATGGATTAAGGCTGAATCTAGTGAAACAGCAGCTGGAACACAAAGAGTTTCTTAATAGGACAGTGAGACCTGAGCAGACAGCTGAAGGAAGCTTTCATGGCATCTAGAAGCATTTTTACTTATCGACTGTTGCGTTGACTTGAAGTCACATTATGAGTGGCACAATATATGTGTAAAATGGTCTTTGTAATATTTCCTTGTCTCTGTATATAGATGTTTTTCCATTCCCACAGAAGAAACATCAGTATTTATGGAGCATCCTTTATATATACTCACATTTAATGCTACATGTGCTTCTTGTTCATAGTGCACAGTTTGTTGAGTTGTGTTTTTGTGAGCTCATTCTATTCCAATAAGCAGATTGATGAAGCTCAGTTAGACCTCACCCTGAACGACACTGCAGTCTGAACATAATTGTTAATGCAACTCAAACACACACCCACACAAAAACAACCCCCCCCACACACACACACACACACACACACACACACACACACACACACACACACACACACACACACACACACACACACACACACACACACACACACACACACACACACACACACACTGCCGTTCATAAAGGAGATAGTACAACTTAACAAATCCCCATTCCTGTAGAATGAAGTGAACTTAGCACAGTGTATTCATAGCAAACATAGAGAGCATATGCAGTATAAGTTATGATAAATGAGGTCTGGAGGAAGGTGATTTAGGAGCTGCAGGTGTCCTTACAGTGAGTTTAGAGGTAGTCTGCAGGTACAGGAGAACTTACTGCAGGATGCTAACGTAGGACGGTGGCCATTACAATGGACCCCAGAGCGTTTGATTTCTCAGTTGAACATCGTAGTCCAATCCCTGTAGCTTAATCTACCGCAGACCTGAGCTGTCTGCTCAGGTCTGCTCAGAGCCCAGGGAGGCAGCGACAGCAGCAAGAGCAAGAAGATAGAGGGCGAGAGAGATAGGGAGAGATAGAGAGAGGTAGGGGAGAGAGATATAGAAGAGGGGGAGAGGGGCGAGGGGGCGAGACAGAGAGAGAGAGAGACAGAGATAGAGGAGGGGGAGAGGGAGGGAGGAGAGAGAATGATAGAATCGAACATCGTAGTCCAATCCCTGTAGCTTAATCTACCAGATCAATTGATGGTCGTTATTCCAGCATGTGGTTGATGGATACAGAGTAAAAAAAACAAGTGTACAATTGTAATTTGATCAACCACTCCTGCTGAGCCCTTTCGGCCCAGCACACCTTGATGATATTTCAATAATTGCAAAGATTATTCCTATTATTTTCGCCCAGGTGGCAGTTTTCTTGCACAAGTCACCTTCATTAATGTGGCTTTGGTTGCGTGAAATTGACTTAGCATCGACACCGCAGCAATCTGTCCGGAGTCGCGCCGCCCTGCAGGACAACAAGGTGGAACACAGAGCAGCCGTAATGAGCAGAACGGCGGGCTCAGGCGCAGGGCTTCATCAGCATTAAGCGGTGCGTCAGCACCATTCAAAGAGTTCAATCAAAAACCTCCAGGAGCACTTAGACAGCGATCCCATCAGCGGCGTAATGACGCCAATCGATCAGAGGGCCCCGTGTATCTGAAGGACAAACATATGTTTTCACTCTGCTTTCCTTAATGAGTGTCCTTCTCTAATCAGGCCGCTGTGATTAAGGGGGACAGAATCAGTGAAACATGAGCTGGCAGATCAAGCATCTCCGCTCCGGGAGTGCTGGTACGCAAACGGACAGTGTGCGTCCTTCCATCCGGCCGTCTGGTTGGTCGGTTCGTCATTAAGAGATTGGAGGGGAGCGATCTTATCGACGGCTCTGAGGTCAGTCAGAGAGAGAAGTTCTTAAACAGGATGGATGTTAACAGCACACTTGCTACTTCCTGCTCCTGTCCTGCAAGGTTGGCTGCCTGGACGACGTCCACACTAGCCTTGTGTCTTATACTCAGAGTCAGTATCTGTTCCTTCCTTTTGGTTTGAAATGCAGCCCTAGGTTTGAGATTATTGCCCTATAAGGGTGAGAATGTGTGTGGATTGAGGATCTCAAGAAGTTCTCAAGCCCTTTCCGAGCCAACCTTTAACCTATACCGACGGGAGAAGTGGGACGTTAAAGCACTCAGTACGTCTTCATCCACCATGCAGACGTTCAGGACCGCCAACCTGTCCTCCTCCTTCTGCTCCTGGGCGTAATGACCTCGAAGAAATACTCTAGATCAGATCGGTCAGGTGGTAACACATGAAGCCAGAGGAGGAGACTAGCCCCAGGGTCTCCCCAGAGAGGTGGAGGCTAACCCACAGGGTCCCTCCAGATAGGTGGAGACTAGCGCCCAGGGTGGAGAGTAACACTAAGGGTGGGCAGTAACCCCCAGGGTGGAGGCTAACCCCATTGTCTCTGGAGCCTAACCCCCAGGGTGGAAACCCCAGGGTCTCCCCAGAGAGGTGGAGACTAACCCCAAGTTTCCTCCAGGTAGGTGGAGACTAACCCCAAGGGCCTCTGGAGACTAACCCACAGGGTCTCCCCAGGGTTCCTCCAGGGAGCCCGGACCTCGTTGTCGTCCCCTCCTGCTGGTCCCCCAGACGGAGCCGACTGATCAAACAACGTTTCCAGAGCAGATCAATACTCAGACGAATGGACACTTCCCCTCGGCCCCCAGACGATCAGTTTCAGAACCCCGCCCGTCCTTCTGCGGCCAATCCTATGTCCACGTTGCAGCGCCGCCGAAGCCTGCCGTGATTCATCAGTTCAGTTATATCGGAACTGATCTAATGAGCTGTATTTTATGCTGGTACAAACCTCTCGGTTAAGTTGCCAGTACCACAATGGTAAAACCTTTTATTTAGTTGTTCTTTCACCCTGTGGACAGATTTGGATTCATTAATCCAAAGAAATGTTGACGTTGTTTAAAAAGCAGGCCCAAGGGTTCGGGGCAGCATGCTAGCATCACACCTTATCTGAGCCACAGCAAGCAGCCAGACTGGTGGTATCAGACAGACGCAGGGGGGTTCAAAGCCCGCGTCTTTGCTGCTGAATCATAATGGAGTGCATGGCAGCCAGTTGTGTTCTTTGATGTAGAATACACGTATACATCGTGGACCGCCAGGCTCTGAGCAGAAAGTACAAACACAAGGGCAATTCACTCCATGCAGATAGCGCTTTATTGATGGTTATAATG
>NW_021964081.1:0-12500 GCF_902167405.1 Gadus morhua | reverse complement strand
GTTTTGAAGAGGCTGGTTTGATACCAGGCCCGCAGATATTGTTAGTTTGAAAATGAAGGAAAGCATTTTGAGGAATTTCTACTGAATTATCTAAACGTGCACACATTGATGATTCATGAATCAAAACTTAGACAAACTTATATAATACGCACAAATGTATATCATGCTTTTATTGCAATTATGCAATTATTATTAGTCTACTGTAGTCTTTGCAGACTTTGGAATACTTCTGTGGCTAAAGATGGACGTAAAAATCCCCAAAACCATGGGAGCTAGGCTGGAGAAGCAACCCAAAAGAGCTTGTGGACATATCCATAAAAATATATATCTATTTAATATAATATCATATATATAATATCATATAATATCGATATAATACCAAGCCTCATGCCACTTCTGCATCATCTGCAAAATCACAACATCGCTGAAAACTGGGCCAACATTGACCAACATACACCAACATAGACTTAGACATAGACATCGGCTATGAGTAATGTTCACCCCTCCATCACCAGCACCCACCTCATCCATTCATTCGTATCATATCTAATGTCCACAGGAGCATCAAAATATATAACTGATGAGTATAATGATGACCTAGGAAGACCAGAATATCAATCCAGTATGATAAATAACTGCTGTAATGTTTCCCTCTTTGGCTTAATAAAGAGACCATAATGATGTGGTTGAAACCCTTGGTTTGATTTATAAATAAGATTTGTAATTTGTTATGCAGTTGAAATATAACAACCTGCAGTCAAACTATTTAGTTTCGAGATTTCACGATGGACCAAAAGTATGGGGTCAGAACAGTCTCATTAATAATGAATGCACAGAGAAGGATTCACAAATGTATTTTGTGATTTATATGTAAATTACTCTCTTCCCACAAATACATTTCAATGCACACATAAATGGATATCGGTATGTATAAATGTAAAATAAATCCATAAACAAAAATAAGTTTCACAAACACATTTCTAATCCACACACAAATGTACCTTGTTTTAAATAAATGTAATATAAATCCATAAATATATTAATTAAAAAAATATTTGCAATTTTCATCACAATGTATTTGGATGTTGTAACATTTATATACAAACTGTTAAACTTGTATTTACAAGACGTTTTTCATTTGTGAACTTACTTGCATTTGTGTGGGAACTGGTCTGTATTTATGTGTGGATTTTTGAGACTCTCCTGACGTCGCTAGATTCACAAATGCATTTTTTTCAACAAGGAAGTCTCTGTAGCCAATCAGATGCCTCCCTCGTTTTCAGTCAACCACATGACTGCTGTGACTGAGTTTTTACGTCGGTGGCGTTTACTACTTTAACGGCACCGATAATCCCAAAACCCAGTCGAAATTAGATGGAGAAAGTGTCGTGACGCAGCATTCACTTCTTCACCACCTAGAGATTGTTATGTACGATCATTCAAAAAACCATGTTCTTTCCGATAGAGTAGACATTTGACAGAGAACCGGGAGGCTTGGAGGCTGGACTCAGAGGTCGGAACTGCAGCCATGTGATTGGCTGAAAACGAGGGAGGCATCTGATTGGCTACAGAGAGTTCCTTGTTGAAAAAAATGCATTTGTGAATCTAGCGACGTCAGGAGAGTCTCAAAAATCCACACATAAATGCAGACAGTTTCACACACAAATGCAAACAAGCTCACAAATGAAAAGCGTCTTGTAAATTCAAGTTTAACAGTTTGTACATAAATGTAACAACATCCAAATACATTTTTGATGAAAATTGCAAATCTTTTTTAAATTATTATATTTATGGATTTATATTACCTTTATTTAAAACAAGACATATTTGTGTGTGGATCAGAAATATGTTTGTGAAACTTATTTTTGTTTATGGATTTATTTTACATTTATACATGCCAATATCCATTTGTGTGTGCATTGAAATGTATTTGTGAGAAGAGAGTAATTTATGTATAAATCAAAATACATTTGTGAATCCTTCTCTGTGCATTCATTAATTCATTATGAGACTGTTCTGACTCCATACAAAAGGAGATCTCTAGGTGCATGCTATGATTGGCATAGAATCTAGAGCAAATTGACCTGCAAAGTCATAAACCCCAAAACCTATTCTACATAACACCTTCGAGTCGGCACTTAGTAGTAGTTTTTATATTTTATTGACTATCTTTTTTTAGTATATTGAATTTCCTGCTGGCACACAGAACCTAGTTTCTGTCAGACGCAGAACCGACGCAAACCTCTGAGGTATTATGAAAGCAAAGTCGGACAACCTTTGAAGAAAAAGTGGTAGAAAAGAAAAATACGTGAATGACAAGTTGACAAAATGAAAGGCTGCCATTTCTTATTTAGCTTGAGGCTAGGAATGGGAACTAGGTAATGGCTACCGCCATCCCACACACACACAAACACACACACACACACACACACACACACACACGCACACACGCACACACGCACACACCACACACACACACACACACACACACACACACACACACACACACAGAAAGCACTTCTGCACACACGTGGACACATGCTCACACAACAATTTAAATCAATGCGCCACACGTGCATGCACACTAAAAAACGGGCACATTTGAACACACACACACACACACACACACACACACACACACACACACACACACACACACACACACACACACAGAGAAGCACACACACACACACACACACACACACACACACACACACAGAGAGAAGCACACACACACAGACATACACACACACAGTTGTCAGTGTTTGGGTCAAAGGGTGTATAAGTGTCTCCAGAGTTTACTACTGTGAAATTTAGCTGTGGCAGTCTGGGTTAAGGTCGAAACAAAAACTCTGCACAGTTGCCCTTGCTTTGTCCGTTGGCTTATGCTACGAATATTTGACGTGTCTTTGTGCTTCATATTATATTACTTAAGGACACAACGTTACCGTTATGTGACAGTTAAAGTCTTTAGAGACAAAGAGACCAATAAATATAAAATGTAAACAATTAGGATTGGTTTCTTCCCCTCTCCCTCTTTCTCTCTCTCTTCTTTATAGTAAACATGATCTCCAAATCTGTTGGAGCTGTCAGCTTGCTGCCCTGCTCAAGCCTGTCTCCTCTCCCCTGCAGTAGTCCTCTTTCTTCGGCTCTGCAACATGTTGTAACATATCCACCCCCCTTTCACACTCAGGCCCCTGCACATGTCTGGGGGCTTGTGTGCGCGCGTGTGTGTGCGTGTGTTGTGTGTGTTGTGTGTGTCGTCTTTCTCTGTAGTGTGCTACCATGGGGCTGCTGGTCGCTGTTTGAGCGCAGCCGCTCCTCCCTCCCTCCCTCTATTCCCTCCCTCCCTCCCCTCCCTCCCCTCACTCCTCCCATCCCTCCCCTCCCCTCCACTCCCCTCCATTCCCCCCTCCTCTCCCCTCCCTCCCTCCCTCCCCTCTCTCCCTCCCTCCCACGACAGAGGTCACTGAGTGCTCTGAGACCGGTTGACGTCACCCCCCCCCCCCCCCAGCAGACACTGCGTCGGCAGACCGCCGCTGGCAGCGCGGCCAGATGTATTTTTAGCCGTCCTAAAGCCTCATGCAGCCTCACGTATGCCATCCGCATGGACCGGGGGCCGACAGACACACACGCCGCGCTGAACGTATCGGCCGGTGCTGGTTGTCTCCTTGACCATGCTGATGTTAATGCGTGTCGTATCAGGGGGGCATCAGGGTGCCGGCAGCATTACCAACATAACAATCAGTGGCGTGTGTCTGTGGAGGAGAGCACACATGTGTCAGGCGTTGGAGCGTGATGGAGTCCATCTCCATGGGCCCCAGGTATTCCTCCTCCTGGATGTTTCCATCTCCTGTGGGTATAATGAACACATTGTGGGCTAAATCAGCTGCTAACGCGGTCAGGATATGCGCTCCGTTGAGCGGCCGTACACCATTACTTTTCTAATAAACTGGAGGAGGGGAGCAGCGGCAGCCAGCTGTGTAGACGGGGACGTCCGCCTCCTATCGGCCGTCAGCTGCAGGCTGATCTGCTCGCTCCTACCGCATGCAGATACGAGGTGCTTAGCGTCAGGATGCGGTCTAATTCCCCATCACGCTCGCGGTTCATTTTGGAATGGATTGCAAGCGATTACTCTGAATGCTGGGGGGCTGGGGGGGGGCTCAGGGGTCTCACCAGTGAACCCCACTCCCCCCCCCTCCCCGCAGCTGGTGAAGGAGCCAGCAGAGCGACAACCCAGGTAATGAATTCATTGACAAGCATCAGTGATTTGGAAAATCAGTAAGAATGGCAGACGCTGATCAAAGGGGAAACGCGTGGACGGATGTTTAAACAGCGCTTATTGGAGTTGTCAGTCATGCTCAGAAGCAAAGGGCCTTTTACACCCACTACTCCCCAAACACCAACAACCAAACAATAGCAGGCTGAAGGATACCTGGCCACAAACGCTAGCCACACACACACTCTCTGATTACATTTGCATTCAATTTGTGCAAAGTGTCTTTCCAAGTGAGTGTGAACGTCCATGCCAACATAGGCCCACGTTTCAGCCAAAGGTGTTTGGCAATATACATCTGTATAAACCATCCATTGGACCTGTACGCCGCGCGCGCACATAGAGACGCACAGACACACGTGCACGGCTGTATGCAAAGACAGGCTGCTCTACGCCGGCCTAGCTCCAAACACGGTAAACAAGGCTGTATGGGGCGGGGGGCTGAGCAGCATACTGCGTGGATATACCCGCTCACAAAGCCACACGCAGGACAAACACAGCCAGCCTCCCTGGGGACGGAGCTCAATATACATCCACAGCCCATGTGCTCAGATCAATTCATTTTGACTCTTTATTGTGCGCAGAGTGCTCAGCCTGCATCTGTTATACAAAGTGCAAACAAAGGCATGATATGCAGGGGCATGCAATCACACACTTACATGTGAGCACAAATGCAACGCCGCACACTCTCGTGAATACACAAGAGGTTTGTGGTGACGTTAGCCCCGGCGAAGCCTTCATTAAATCATGTGTATATCTTTTATTTGATTGTATTGAGAGGAAGCAGAGGAAATGTACAAGCGGAACAATAAGTAATGAAACACCATAGGCACGGCCTCTTTCCGACACACTGTCCGGAATACAAATCCAACTGTGGCGCTGTTTTGTTGTCATCTATCAGTATTCATTATGTGAGTAAATGTTGCATTGGAGTGTGGCTATCGATCCTGCATTAAATCTCATTGTTATGTTCCTATTCATCGCCCAGCCGGCTGAGGAAACGGGAGGGTGACCAAATGTCATTGCGAAAACATGCGGCATTGTCAAAGGTGGCTCTATCGATCAGGACAGTGAGAGAGCGGGGCCCTTTCAGCCCGATCCCCAACCTGTCTGACATTTTAAAAATGTTGTCCTTTGCTGTTTCTTTCAGTCCGCCTCTATTGTGGCGAACAAAGACAGCAGAGCTCCGCCACTGTGGCGCCTAAACGCTGAAGCACAGTGGGCCTTGCATGTGAAGCTTCCTCCCCCGTCTCGCACGTTATTTTATTATCAGCCGAGACTCCCAGGCATCCACCTCGTGTTCGGTGGGAAGGAGAGCTAAGCTTCGCGGCACAGTATCTCACTGTGACATTTTAAAGGCGCCACTGTCAAATCCCCGTCAGAGGCGTCAGTTTGGGAAGGACTCCAATGAGCCTCTCTTTTGGGAAGGACTCCAATTAGCTTCGCCGGGCTTGTTCAGCATCGCTTCAGACGACTCAGATGACCAGGAGACGTCCCCAGAGGGAGTCCGCCTCTCTCATCCAGAATTAAAGAGAGCGCTCCGCAGATTGAGGGAGCAGGAAGCGGGCGGGACAGGAAACGCACTGAACACAACGGACGACTGACCAATGCCAACTTTGACCTGCAACCACATTTGTTTTGGTTTATTCAAATGAAGCGAGTGTCGACTAGAACACAAGATGGTTTAAACAGGTTACAGAAGCTGATCAGGAGGATGATGAAGGTTTCCAAGCAGAAACATAATCTCTTCGTCTCTCGCTCTGTGAAGTTAGTCCCTCAATGAGGCTTTTCTCAATAGCGACAAGAAGTCTGATCCGTTCCATGAAGGTGTCAGGGTTAGGCATCTTGCTCAAGGGTGCCTGCAGTCAGGCTGCGGGCACGGAGGATTGAACCCTAAACCTTTTGGTACTTTAAACCAAACCATAGTCCTACATTAATCCGATCACAACCATACAGCTCAATATACACAAGCCCATCATTATTAGAACCACCAATCACTGCATTCTGCCCTGTTTGTGTATCTCTATATCAGGACACTTTTACTGTGCAGATATTACTCGTTCTGAAGCTGCTATGTGGAGCCACAACAAACTGCCAACATGGCAGATCATTTTCTCTAGAGAGGACCCCCACCCTCACCACGAGAAATTGTTATGTGTGAAGTCCTTTTCTCCTCTGTATGTCATCACAGAAGCTCTAAAAATAAAAAGACTAAAGTATAGTTTTGTATCTTTTGTTGTAATCTGTTTGTTTGTCGCTTGCATGAAACTGACTTCCTCCTATACGCTGTGAGCAGTACCCCTCCACATACACACACACACACACACACACACACACACACACACACACACACACACACACACACACACACACACACACACACACACACACACACACACACACACACACACACATATATACACTGGCAGTGTGCATCAATTAAAGTTTCTAGGTAAACAATATGTTGTTTTCCTCAGTGAAGACGGATCAGAGCAGAGAGGTTTGACAGTGTCCGAGGGAGGCAGACAGAGTAAATGACACAGCTTGTGAGTGAACGCCTTGCCTAGCAATAAAGTGATGCACACATGCATAATGCAGCGGCATTAAGTTCAGTGCTTAGCCAGTCGGGGCATCAGATGTCCCGCCTTAAAGGATCCAGTCTACTGAGCCAGCGTCTCTGGTCTGGACAGACCACCGCTGGACCCCCAAGGAGAACCCCAGTGCTAGACACCCACCAGCTCAATCCAAGACAAACACACACGCACACTCACCTACACCTACAAACACACTGTGACATACACCAACTCTATCCAAGACAAACACACACGCATTCACCTACACCCAAACACTCACACAGGTACACACCAGCTCTATCCAAGACGAACACACACATGCACTCACCTACACCCATATAGACACACACACACCCTGACATGGACACATAAGCTTTCTAGTTCTGTGTAGTTCTGTATTTTGTCTCTGCTCAGGGTAACCAGTCTCTGGAGACGAGAACACTGCTACGGCTTTACTGGAATGTTCACTGGCAGCTCAGGCCTCAGTACCATTAAAATACACTTTTACCAATGATGACCAGACCAGCATCCCACGCCTGTTCGCCTCCTGAGTCAACAGCCAGGCTGTGAGAAGAGAGAACCTCTCCTTTCCTACACATTCCTAATACATCGGGTGTGCCATTCAAAAATGTCTGCATTTTTGTTCCTCAAAAGCGTGTTGGAGATCGTTAGGAGAGTGGGACTGGTCAGGGTGTTAATAGTACAAAATTGCTGAGAATATTTTATCCATAGTCACAGCTGTCTGAAGAACCGTCTAATGACTCACTAATTACTCGGTAAATCCACATCCAATTGGCGACTTTGCCCAGCTACGCATATTCACTCTGGCTGTCACTCAACCCACCGTGAACCAAGAACACACCATTTCAGAACAGCCAATGATGTCATCTCATTTAAAAGTTTGTTTTCCCAGCAGGAAGCGAGCGCCTTTGATTGCCGGCGACGTTGGGTACTGCACTCCTACAATAACCATTATGCAATTTATTTTAATAAGACGGGGCGACCTCGACGGCTGCATGCATTTTTAAAGGCGACTCTGAGCAGAACAGGGGCGTAAACAGAAGACACTAATGCGCGGGCATTATGGTCTGGGAGCTCCAGCGATTACATATGCGCTGGATGAGCAGTTTTGATTGAAATTAATAGGCGGCCATATTGACATCCCGTATCGAGTTCTCATTATACGTCCACGCAGGCAACACATCAGACAGCACAAAGCATCCCTTTCCTCTGTTCCTCATTAACGTCCTGCTTCACTCGTGTGTGTGTTCATTTGATAGTAATGCAAATGTGCGTCTGTGCAGAAAGGCACTTTCAGGTCAGCAGGGCAGTTTTTACGGGCTTCGCTTCCACAAAGTCAAACCTTTGGCCGTCCAATCAGGACCGGCTGAAAGGGAAGAGGAGAGGGTGCGTCAACGCAGTAACACATCACAACGCTGCTTGTTATTCGCTATTCGTCGAGGGCCAGTGAGCTGGAGCACTGGGGGGGGGGGGCGGGGCTTGTCCTCGACCAATCAGAGCGATGACGTGCCGGGCAGAGGGAAAGGGGGGAGCCGCATCACAGGCTGACAGGGACATCCGTTTCACCAGACGTTTCCGTCTCCTCACCTGAGCGAGCGGTGTAACGACGCAGGGCGATGCACCATGAAATGGAATGGGCTCCGATCCGGGGGAGGGGGAGGGGGGGGGGGGGGGGGGTGGACACAACGCCGTGTCCACAGAAATGAGGGCCATTCTTTACCGGGCTCCCCATGTCAGGAGCCTGCAGGCGCAGGGTCAGACGGTTCCATTCTGCATTCCAGTCCATGTTAAAACCTTCACTTTTCAAACAGAGATATGTGACCGGTATCATGTCAATACTGTAGGATTGATAGTCAACCATCTTGGTTTGGCCATGTATATGTCAGATATATCAATGTGCTCGTGATGCATTGCATTCATAAAGATTTATTTTAGGTCATGGGTGTCATTTTATGAAGGTGCATTCGTTTAGGATTCCTTCACTGTCTATTTTTATTAATATTGATCTTACGAGGAGGGAGATGGGAAAAGATCCTTTCAAATTTCCTACGGGAAACCATATCTCTTTTTTTGGAGGCATGACGCAATCTTCTTCCCTCTGCAGACGGCGTGGAGCATATGCTCCTGTTGGGTATTAGGTGCTGTATTAACACGGGTTCCTCTGTGTACACTGTCACACTGGGCGAGCAGGACAGGGAATGTGCGCCAAGCCAGATAAGAAATGAGTGCTGTTAACCGACTCGACAGCCTGAGAAAGTTCAAGCTCCCCGGAACAAGAGAAGAGAAACAGCCCCAATCCCCAAACTGATGCCTTGCTCTATCTGCCAGATGTATCTGTGTTCCTCCTAGCAATCAAGAAGTAATTCCCTTTATCGGCCAGCATGAATATTAAAGTGGAGCTGGAGGGAAGGAGCAGCAACCAACCTGCCTCCTCTCCAGCACCTGTCAGGGACGGAGGCTTTCTAGGCAGCAGAGGAGCTGGACTGGAGCCGCTCGCAGCGGAGAATACACCCCAGTTAGTCAGCGCTTCAAACAGCCCAGAGCTTTCTGGGCGTGATTAGCAGCACGTCTCTGGGTTCTTTGTCTCTGACACCCGCCCGTGTTCACGCCTCGACAATAACAACCACAGCTACGGCGGCAGGGCCCTCAAGTTCCTGTGGTGGACGCTGAGAGGGGTTCAGTCCTCACACGGACGTATCATCGGAGATAGGGGAGGAGGACGGAGAGGGGGGGGGGGGGGGGGATGCAGGGGGTGATGAAGGGCAGACTAAAGAACCTTCACGCATATGCATATGAGGGAGGGAGAATCACTCGGCGCGTATGGAACTCTGCAGATGGGTGTGGTTGTGCAACCCTCTGTTATGACGGGACGACCTTAACATGCAAACATCTTGATAAACCCACGCAAGGTGCTCCCACTCCAACCTGCCCAAAGTGGTGAGCAGTGAAAATGATCTGGGATCAGAACCAATCACCGGATCATTTTAGTGCCCAGCAGGCAACATTCAAAACCAGCACTGAATAATCTATGGGCCACCACATCGCGCACACACACGCACGCACACACACACACACACACACACACACACACACACACACACACACACACACACACACACACACACACACACACACACACACACACACACACACACACACACACACACACACACATTCCAAACCCACACATACCGGATACACACGCAATCATGTGCATATGCCAAGAGTGCACACACAAACAAACACACGCACACGCACACACACACAATACAAATTAACAGGTTCTGTCTGTTGTTGTGCTTAGAGGAAAAACACGACTACTGCAATTCATGCAAAATATCAACAACTGCATAACATTGATTAAATATGTCTGCGTCTAACACAAAGTCCTTTAATCATCAATGTGTGTGTCACAGCAGACGCACAGTATGGTACAAAATCCTTCAAAGAGAAAGATCATTTAAAATAACAATAGGAGAAAACAATGGAGCTAGTACTGGAGTTAATGTGTGTTTGGTTTGTGTACCTTCATATCTGCACCCCAAGTTTTCAAGCATCGCCATTGGCCCGCCACTCTCGCCGTGTTTGCGTTGGTATTTGGGTCAGCGGCTGGCGGCCCGACAGGATGGAGAGCGAGAGACTCGAACCAGCGGACGTCCTTGTGCTGCGAGCACGCTACAATGTAGACTTTGACGGGGTGCCATGTTGGACGGGATGCCAGGTTGGACCGCGTCCACCACATCCGAGGCCCAGATGCTGTGAGGGAGATAAATGGATTGTACAGAATGGGCTTGTCAGTGGAAACGCTGCACATACACCCCCCAAACCGTGGCTGGTAGAACATAAACAGGCTTTTAAAACCAACTGATTTAGATGAGCCTCCTTTCTTCCCTTCCTCGCTCGTTCTCTTTTAAGGGTTGTTTTACACCCACTTGGCTCCGGCCCAACGCATGTGTCTTGCAAGCAAAGTATCCGATGTTTTCAATGGCTTCTAGGCGCCAGAAGATGTAACGTAAGCTGCCTATTGGAGGGTTTTTCACGCACAAAGAGGGTAATGAATCGGTATTAGGAAGGCCCCCGGAACGTGGTGAATACCCATCAAGTCTACTGTACCCGTATTACTGTGGTTTTAACACCATCACCAAGAAACACAATTAGAGGGAAGAAAAAATGCACATTTGCACGAAATTGTTCTTATTGATTTTGCTTTGTCTCTGCTTTGATAACGGAGATGATGTTATGTGCAGCTGCCTCCTTAATGAATATTTTAAAGGGCAAATTGTCCATTTACAGCTAATGTTTCCTTTTAAGATTGGATGTTCGGTTGTGGGCTTCCTGCTCCTTATCTGGGTTCGTCGTCCGCTGGTAATACAGTGAAACACTGACCTGCTGGGATACTGCCAACTCATTAGGACCAGATAGAAGCAATCTCCACATGCAAGGAGACGACCCCAATGGAGTCCCTAATGGATTCATTATTCCATAGCATTGCCTCAACGTTAAATCAGAAATGCCTATTTACACCGTAAAAGTTATAGGGGACCTCCACAGCCAAGACTAAACCCGCCTGACCTCTTCTTAACACTCTTATGTTTGGGTTTGTTTTAAACAGGGCCAGTCCTGTAAAACCTAAGTCGGCCTTTCAGCAAAGGGTTAAAAACACATTAGTCAGCGTTCTTTCCCTTGGACCAAGACAGACACACACAGACACACGCAAACACACCCGATCTCCATCTCCCATGGCCACGCCCCATGACCCTGTGTATTTGTTGAAGTCTTCTTTAAGAGTGCAGAGCGCTGCCAGTCTCTCTCTACTTCAAAGCTCTGAGGGTCCGTGGCCGTCTCTCTTAACCTCCAGATCTGCACGCTCGCTAGACAGCTGGGGCGCTGGGGACAGAGTGCACACTGTTTACGTTTCAATATGCGTAGGCCTTGTGTGTGTATGTGTGTGTGTGTATGTGTGTGTGTGTGTGTATGTGTGTGGGAGTTTGTGTGTGTGTTTGTGTGTGTGTGTGTGTGTGTGTGTGTGTGTGTGTGTGTGTGTGTGTGTGTGTGTGTGTGTGTGTGTGTGTGTGTGTGTGTGTGTGTGTGTGTGTGTGTGTGTGTGTGTGTGTGTGTGGGTGTGTGGGTGTGTGTGTGTGTGTAAGTGTGTATGAGTGTGTGTGCATGAGTGTGCTAGGGTGTGAGGCAGGATTGACAGCGTTTTATGTCCATGTGCGTTGAGTGCGTTGGTGTGTACATGAGTGTGAGATAAACAAATATGTTAATATAATATTTACATGGGGGCACAAAATATGGTTTGGGTACAAAATATGCAACTGCTGCGTGTTTGGAGCGGGGGGTGAAGGCGATGGTGCCGAGTGTGTTTATGTGTTTATCTTTGTGTGTGTGTGTGTGTGTGTGTGTGTGTGTGTGTGTGTGTGTGTGTGTGTGTGGGGGGGGGGGGGGGTGTGTGAGAGAGTGTGATTGTGTCTGTGTGTATGTGTATATGTGTGTGAGTGTGTGTGTGAGTGTGAGTGTGTGATTTTGTGTGTGTGTATGTGAGTTTGATGAGTGTGTAGGTATGTGTGTGTGTGTGTGTGTGTGTGTGTGTGTGTGTGTGTGTGTGTGTGTGTGTGTGTGTGTGTGTG
>NW_021964080.1:0-37002 GCF_902167405.1 Gadus morhua | reverse complement strand
AGAGAGAGAGAGAGAGAGAGAGAGAGAGAGAGAGAGAGAGAGAGAGAGAGGTATGGCGATAAAGTGACAAAGAGAGGGCAGTGTAGTGATAAAGAGAGGGAGCGAGGGAGAGAGAACGAGCAAGAGGTACAGAGAGAGAAAACGAAAGCGTGAGTTAGAGGTACAGAGAGATAGATAGAGAGAGAGGGGGGGGGGGGGGCGAGAGGTACAGCTAGTGAGAGAACGAGTGAGGGAAAGCAGGAGAGAGAGATACAACAAGCAACACAAATACGCAGCTCCACAACCACCCGCTCCGCCACAGCACTGCTCCGTGATAACGGTCACTATGGGAGCCGTTAGCAGTAAGGCTACATTAATTAACCATCAATAAACATTAGTTAATGCAGAATTAGCACAAGCAGACAGTTAATTAACAGGGTAACTAATGGTCTCATCATTTACCAACGGTGTTTGTGTTTACTAAGGGTGTTCAAGGGTGTTAATGAGCACATTAGTTACTAAGGTAATGGTGTTCATTTTGACTAAGGAATTATTTTTTTACACGATTAAACATGGTTAGGTTAAGAAACCCAACCCAAACCCTAATCCTAATCCATATGCTAATGCCGTACAATTATTCTTATTACTGTATTAACTCATTGGTCAGTTCATTAATTATTCGTCCTTATTGTAAAGTTCTACTATGTGGGTTATTCTGGTCTGTTACGCCATCTCAGCACTGCAGGGGTTCAGATGGTAGATGAAGCTAGCGATGTTAGCTACTACCTTAGCATGCCTCCACTATTAGAACTGCAGAGAGCAGTGTGTATTAGTATTAGTACTCTGTGGGGTGCAGTGTGTATTAGTATATATATTTTGTGTGTAAAAGTGTTTTTTTTTCTCTATTTTGTATACTGGTATGTTGTTTTTATGTTCTTGACTTGCCTTAGGACGACGGATGTAAATTAGCAACTAAGCTAACTCCGGCATATTTATATTGATGCTCTGGCTGACATGTTAATTAATGTGCACTGTCCTAATCAAATCAATAAATAATAATAATAATAAGCACTCAGGAGGGAGAATTGTGTATAAATATTAGTACCATGGCATGTAGGGAGCTGTGTGTATGAGTACAGTGTATTCTCTGTAGGTAGTAGTGCGTATAAATATATTTGGGGAACCAATCACAGTGACAGTATAGGTATATAAATATTCACCTTTTCAAATCAACACCTCTCACGTCAAACCCCTCACGCCTAAATACATTTTTGCTTATTATGGGATGGGATATTCCTTCTGCTTCTATTTATGTTGTTCGTAATTTTCCTCCGAATCACGGTGCATTTAAACAGACAAACATTGTGCATTTACACGCATCCTTTCATGAAGATAGGCTTGTTTTATCAATCAATGCACACACACGCACACACACACACACACATGCTGAACGACTCACAGGCACAGATTACACACAGCATATACACCCACGCACCAAATGTACACCTGCACACACAATAACCACCCACACACAAACACACACAGGGGCACAAACAAACTCCCACTGTAGCAGAGAGAGAGAGAGAGAGAGAGAGAGAGAGAGAGAGAGAGAGAGAGAGAGAGAGAGAGAGAGGGAGTGGAGAGAGGAAGAGGGAGGGAGAGAGACAGAGAGAGAGGAAGAGGCAGGGAGAGAGAGAGACAGCGAGAGAAAGAAAGAGACAGAGAGAGCGATAGCGATAGAGGGAGGGAGAGAGGGAGAGAGAGATAAACGATGAACTGTGTCTGAACCCAGATAAACACCAGCCGCTGAGGCCAACAGGCATTTGGAATTACACCACCTCTGGGTTGGCACAGTGCTACCAGACACACAAACACACACACTCACACACACATTTGAATTCTCTCCTTCAACTTCAATGACAAGTAAACTTGTTTCCTTTTGCATGGAGTGTTGTTAAACTTCTTCAACAACAGTCCATACAAAAGTCATTTATTAGATCTGTGTGACAAACATCTGAAAGAATAGAGACACATGTCTCTCTAATTCCCCCCACCACCTCTGCTCTGACCTCTGCTATCACTCACTGCACACACACACACACACACACACACACACACACACACACACACACACACACACACACACACACACACACACACACACACACACACACACACACACACACACACACACACACACACACACACACAAATGTGCCGGGTCAACAAACAAACAAGCCCAAAGGCAAACGGACAAACAGAATCACATCACATGCAAATGTGGCATCATCCACTGCAGGACCTGGATAAGCAAGACGCACGCATTCACACACACACACACACACACACACACACACACACACACACACACATATACACCCACACATCCACGCACACATAAATACACACCCACAAACACTCACGCACGCACACACACAAACATACACCCACATGCGCACGCATACACATTTACACACACACACAGTACACACACCAACGCACGTACACCTCCATGCAACCACACACACCCAAACACATGCACGGGCGCACACACATACATACACACACCCACGCACACATATGGACACACGTACACACTGCTGTTATCATCCATAGACTAAATGCCAAGTCGTCAAGCTAACCATGCAGAACTAACACTCCTGATAGACACACACACACACACACACAGTCACACACAAGCCCCACTGAAGTACGCAGGTGCTGTCACATTGACAGACTCATTATCATAGACACAAAAACCCACGCATATAGTTGTTGCACACACGACCACACTCACACAGACGCGCACCCACACACGGCCCAGATCCTTGTTAGAAATGGGAAATTGTATTAAATTAGGTCTCATCAATTGTCACATATATTCCTCGTCTTGGAAGGGTACAATTGAAATGTTTTATTGTGCACGACATGCTGCTTTTGTGTTATTCACACGTTCAACAGAGCTAAATATTTCACTCGTTGTTCCACAAGAACGACATTCACGTCAATTTATTTTGACATTCACATCAACTTTACTTTCAGACAGAGATCTAAGGATTACGTCGAGTTGGATTTTTATCCCACGTCAAAACCACAGCGAGCAAACCGACTGCAAACAGAACACGTGTTCAGCAGCGAGATGCATTGAGTCGTCTCGACATGTTACCACGCGTCAGCGTGACCGGGCTCTCCATTTGAAACTCTGGCCCTCGTTCCCCGGGCGAGGGCAACTCCAGGTGCGGGTGCCGCTGAAGTCCATCATGGAGCCGGAGATGAGGCGGGCGGAAGGTCGAGGGTCGAGGCCACAGGGTTAAATATTCACTCAATAACTGTTTCTCACCCACAGGACTGCTGAGGAGGGGGTTGTGTTGGAGGTGAATGAATGAACGCACAGATAACACAGGGGGTTCTGTTTGAAGTGAATGGATGAATCTCACAGAATAGGGGTTTCTGTTCGAGGTGAATGGATGAATCTCACAGAACAGGGGGTTCTGTTTGAAGTGAATGAATGAAGCCCCGTAAAAAAGGAGGTTATGTTCGAAGTGAATGAATGTACACAAAACAAGGGTTTTTTTTACCCGTGTAGGATCAAACTGGTCTCTCCTGGCTTCAGTCCAACATCTGTTTGCAATATCATGGGTCAGAAACACGACCTCAGACTGCAGAGATGGGTGCAATGGTGGGGCAGACCGGTGTTATCCTTTAATACGATTAACAGATAGTTGCATTATAATCATGGAGATTTTAATCCATTGCAATATGCACGTTTTCATGCACAATCCAATGTGAAAGTCTAATTTCAAAGTTTTCGTAGGCGTTCGTGACTTTATTTGAGTCATTATTGTAGGAAGATATTTATTTTGTGTCATTTGATCAAGTTGTTTATTTGATTTTGGCGGATTATCAAACGCGTTGAAAATCTTCTTGTTCTGAAAATGAATGAATCTCTGATATCATTAATGGACAACAAATTAATATTGGAAAGCAGATACTTTCTGTTAGCTCAGATCATCACAGATGATTCACACTTTATTTTCACTCGATCTCTTTCTTATACTTCTCTATGTCTCTCACTCGCTCTTCCTCTCTTTCTATATCATATCTCTCGCTTCCACTCTTCCATCGTTTTCTTCACTGCATTCTTCACTTGCTTGTACTCTCTCTCTTTTTCTAGTCTGTCTGTCTGTCTGTCTGTCTCTGTCTCTGTCTCTCTGTCTCTCTCTCTCTCCCCTTCTCTTAAGTGCATTCGTCACTCTGTTGCCTTGTTTCTCTCTTATCTTCTCAATGTCTCTGACTCACTCCCTCTCTTGTGTTTTTGCCTCCCACACTGTCACTCTACCTCCCCCGCCCCCTCCCACGCTCCATCCATCAGTGTCTCCCCCGCCGCGGCGGACTTCATACATCATGTCACCTCCTTTCACGTCTCTCTGAGCATGTCACCACAGCACACGTCACAAACCGCACGCACACGCCCGCACGCACACGAAGGCACACGAAGGCACAGTGTTCCTACAGCAACGGAGTCTCCCGTCATCTGACTGCGGGAGGTCAGAGGTCACAACCTTAGCTGTAAGGATTGTTTTGCCTGGGTTATTTCTGTGAAGAAAGAGACACCCATGGAGATAGAGAGAGAGGGCTTTTTTTGGCCAGTTCTTTTTCTTTAAGGGGAGAGAGAGCGAGAGAGAGAGCGAGAGCGAGAGCGAGAGCGAAAGAGAGAGAGAGAGACTTTGAATTGAATTGAGAGAGAGAGAGCTGGAGGGAGAGAGTCGGAGATGGAGAGGGCAAAAAACACTTGCCCTCTCCCCCTCACCACACACACACACACACACACACACACACACACACACACACACACACACACACACACACACACACACACACACACACACACACACACACACACACACACCTCTTTGCGGGTAGTAGGCGGAGAGAGGGAGATGGAAAGAGACCCCCACAGAGACAGAGACACGGAGAGAGAGATACTTTATTTGATCTGATTTATTTAGATGTATTTATGTATGGTATATTGCTTGTATTTCACTATTCCCTTTTTATTATTATATATCTGAGCTGTGCTTATGCCGCTGAAACAGGGAATGTCCCTGTAGGAATTGATAAAGCAAAATCTGGTTTTAGTATTCATGAGATTTTATGGGATTTGTTTTTTATGCTTTATGAATCAAACATTGAAATATAGGCCGTCTTTACGGCTATCCCTGTATAAAGAAGAAATACAACGCTTATACAATATAAAATAGCATAATAATACAATACATCATATTATAGCGTAGTACATTATATTAAAACGGCTTTCATAAGGATTTTGCATAAGCTATGGGAACTGAATGTATTACAATACCTCCTACAACAGCCGTTCATTGGGTTGTCTCTTATGTAACTCGACCAACTCTTTGAGCTCAATATCATTTCAATAAAAGACTTTACACAACGTCAGAATGTACTGAATGCAGAGATACACAGTTCCCCAGCTAGCGTCGGGAACCAAGATTGCTGCTTTAGGCTAAACAAGAACCATGGCTCTAGTGAAGGACAATGGCTGAAGTGAATAAATCCTTCAACACGGGCCAATCATATCACAGGTCACTGTGTGTGAAATTGGGTTCAACTGTACGCCACTTTGTGGTAAAAAGTTAACTGTTACTAAACGGAACATTAAGTAATAGAATATCAAGTTTTCCGAGATCACAGAAGAATGGTTTCTTGGCTGCCATGAGTGTGTGTGGGTGGGTGTGTTTTCTTAGTTTAAATATACACACAGAAGGAAAGAGATGAACACAACAATGACAACAACAGTTTGTGATTTTTCCAAGCATTTCTCTGCGTTTCACAATTACAAGCATGTTCACATTACTCCATCCTCCTTTCTGTCCCTCTCCCTCATCCTCTCTCTCTCTCCCTCATCCTCTCTCTCAACCTCATCCTCTCTTCAACACACAAACACACACTTACGCACACTAACACACACACACACAAACAAACACGCACACAGACACAGGGATGCACACACAAGTACCCAAACACACACAGGCACGAACACTCACAAACACACACAACAGGGCCGCATTCTAACACACACACACACACACACACACACACACACACACACACACACACACACACACACACACACACACACACACACACACACACACACACACACACACACACACACACACACACACCCTCTCTCGTGGTAGCCGGAACAGCAGGGGGACCCTGGTTATTTCAGGCGGAGTCGGACAGATTGAATTAAAGCCGGATTAATCCCTCTAGAATTTGTGTCATTCTTCCCGGCAACACGAAATCCAAATCAAATTACACAACCTAGCCAGCCCCCGCCCCCCCACCATCACCACCACCCCCCCCCCCCGCCCACCACCACCCCTCCCAGCAGAGCCTTTACTGTCAGTCACTCCTACTACCCGCAAAGAGGTGTGTCTGTGTGTGTGTGTCTGTGTGTCTGTGTGTGTGGTGAGGGAGCAAGTGTTTCTTGCCCTCTCCGACTCTCTCTCTCTCTCTCTCTCTCTCTCTCTCTCTCTCTCTCTCTCTCTCTCTCTCTCTCTCTCTCTCTCTCTCTCTCTCTCTCTCTCTCTCTCTCTCTCTCTCTCTCTCTCTCTCTCTCTCTCTCTCTCTCTCTCTCTCTCTCTCTCTCTCTCTCTCTCTCTCTCTCTCGTCTTGTTTCCGATTCCCTCTAGCTACTAAACTTTGTTCAGTTGTTTGGAGAAACTCGGTCGTGCAACACTTTTTCGCCAACGATTTGGCTGTATTTGTTCTGTTTGTTCTCAGCCTCATCTGTGAATCACTCTGGTTCAAATTGTTCCCAATGTCTTAATGTGAGAAAGACCTAATTAGGTCTGTTCTATTCAACCAAACGGCATCCAATCAATCTCCAACAGTCTGTGTACAGTCATAACGGAGAACTCTCTCTGCTTGTAAACTCTGTCTCCAAGCCAGATTGCCTCAGTTGTGAATTATATCATATTGAAACAACTTTCATAGCGATTTCAGCCAGATTTTATTCGGATAGATATGAAAAAATACAAACGCCTGCGAAAAACCATAAACACGCAATCATCAAACTGGACTCAAACTCGACATTAATGGAGCGGAACTGAGTCTTAATCTAAAGAGATGTGCTTGAAGAAGGCTTGGAGGGTATAGCAGGCGGATTGTGAAAGAGTGACAAAGCCGTTTGTGTGTCAAAACGGGTCTTTTGGCTTCGCCTCTGAAGGGAATGCAGGCGTGCGGAGAAGAGATGGAAGAGTTATTGATTTCTTGAGTTTTAATCCTGGCCCAGAAAAGGAGCCCAGAAAACAGCCTGCCCACACTCAGCACTTCATTGTGACGGATGCCACAGGTTATTGTAGAGAAACACATATTACAGACATAAATTATGGACCCAATTGTCCTCAAAGCATTTTAATCAAGGGAATAGAACCACTGAGAGACTCATAATGCGCCACTTCGTCTATTTCCTTGTAAGAATGAACTGAACACTTAAAGCCTGAATTTAACTACACTTAAACCTTTTCCACCAACGCGGTACCAGTGCTGGTTCGGAGCCAGTTCCAATCTCAAACTTGTTCTTGGCTTTTCCGCATAAATAATCCTGGCTCCGGGCCAGACCAACTCAGCTCCAACGCCACACTGTTCCAGAAACGAGCGACGTCTAGTACTGAGTTAGCGAGATTTTAACGCCTTCATTTTAACATATTGACCCGTTGCTAGGACAACAGGGTTGTACGCTCTGACTGATTGACGTGGCTCTACTCTAGGCCTAAAGTCTGTGGGAAACCAAGCTGGTTCGTGGGGAGTTGGAATGTAGAAACCAACACTGAACCGACGCAAGCACCAGCCCAGTACCGGGATTGGAAAGGTAAAGGAACTAACCCGGGACCAAGACAAGCCTGACCACCCAGTGTGTGTGTGTGTGTGTGTGTGTGTGTGTGTGTGTGTGTGTGTGTGTGTGTGTGTGTAGGTAGGTGTAGGTGTGTGTGTGTGTGTGATTGTGCATGGGCGGATGTGAGCGTGCACGTGTGTGTGTGTGTTTACACAACCATACATATTTAGATAACCTTGTGTGCACCACGACATAATGAGTACACCGCTCTGATGGACCCTTCACTCACTCACTTCCTTCCACTCACACAGACACACTCTATCTCAGTTAAACACACAGCCTCGCTCGACCTCCCTCCCTCCCTCCCTCCCTCCCTCCCTCCATGATGGAACTCAAGGAGGAGAGGTCGTGTGTGTGTGTGTGTGTGTGTGTGTGTGTGTGTGTGTGTGTGTGTGTGTGTGTGTGTGTGTGTGTGTGTGTGTGTGTGTGTGTGTGTGTGTGTGTGTGTGTGTACAGCCAGTAGAGGAAGGCGTGAGAACTGTTCATATCCTGATGAGATATTCAGTCCTTGCACTCAAGACATACACACACATACACACGCACGCACTCTCGGCACGGAGTAAGCACTAGTCATTATGTTGTTGAAGCCGGTGACTGTAAGCCCCGCCCTCTTCCAACTTCCTCGCCCATTTCCTTTCATCAGGCCGCCGCTGGATTCATCCGGTCTGAATTACCGAGCTAAGTAACTGACAGCCAAACTTTCTGCTTCCAGTTGCACACACACACACACACACACACACACACACACACACACACACACACACACACACACACGCACACACACACACACACACACACACACACACACACACAAAAGAAACAGATAAACACACAGATACACGACAGATACACAAATACGCTAGAAACAGAAACACACGAATAATAAACAGATGCACACACAAAACAGATACACATGCATAAACACACACACACAAATACCTTCACAAGATGCACACACAAGAAACTGATGCACACACGTATACACAAAACAGATACACAAACACATACACAAGAAACAGATAGACACACATGCAAACACACAAACACACACATAAATCCACAAGAAACAAATACGCCACATACACAGAGACACAGAAACAATGCAAATTCTTAAATACACAAATAAATATAATCTTGAAATGTTGCTGTCTCTGACTTCTATTATTTATGTGGCCTATTAGTAGTATTATACCGTCTTAAACACATACACAAATATCGAAATACTTGCCGTATATATTCCTCGATGGCGATCTGGGGAAATGGTCTTGTGCTGGCGATGTTTATGCTAATTATATGCTAACTTTACTGTAGCTGGTTATAATGGGAACAAACAGAGAGCGGCACAATCCCCACTAATTTTATCCCACGTTATTTATTTATTCCAATTTAAATTAATTTAATTTCCAATTTAAATGTACTTTAATTTGGTAGGGACCCAAACGCGGTGATGAAACCACCAAGATGTTTTTCAAATTGTAAATGTTAAAAGTTATTCCAAAAACTTCTGGCGTTTTCTCCCATTCATTCTGAAGCTGTATCGAACTCTCTTTGTATGTCTGTCTTTCTCTCTCTCTCTCTGTCTCTCTCTCTCCGCCTGTCTCTCTCTCTCTTTGTGTCCATCTCTCTCTCTCTCTCTCTCTCTCTCTCTCTCTCTCTCTCTCTCTCTCTCTCTCTCTCTCTCTCTCTCTCTCTCTCTCTCTCTCTCTCTCTCTCTCTCTCTCTCTAACTCTCTGTCTGTCTCTCTTTTTCTGTCTCTCTCTTCAACTCTGTCTCTCTTGGTCTGTCTCTCTGTCCCTCACTCTCTTGTCATTATGTCGCTCTCTTAATTAAATTGAATTCCTGGGCATGAAAAATAAACAAAAATATAATGCCATTTCGATAATAACAATGCAACATAACATTTCATAAATATAAAGTATTTTCCCTCTGACCCAGGCTGTGTGTGATCCGGCAGGAGCAGGGAGATCTGCTTGGCTGGGTGGTTGCCCTCAGGGCTTTACATGCTGCTGCAGCTGCCAACCGTAGAGGAGGAAGCCTGACTGATGAACATTGGGGCCGGGCGAGGTAGGTCGAGCATTAACAGACTAGGAGAGAGAGAGGGGGGGGTGGAGACAGCCTCCACAGACAGCTAAGGAGAGAGGCTGGCAGACGGACGTAAGCGAAAAACAAGTTGGTTCAGAGAGGACACAAGAAGAAGACAGACACGTTGAGGAAAGGTCGGAAGGACGGGAGAAAATGTGTGTTCTTCTTCTCAGAGTAGAAGGCTGGACCGAAACGTCTCTCTCTCTCTCTCTCTCTCCCTCTCCCTCTCCCTCTCTCAACACACACTCACTGTTATCGCTATATTTTTCTCCACTTTCTACTATCCCTCTCCATCTGTTATCACTCCATCTCTGTATCTCCTCCCTCTCTCTCTCCCTCTCCCTCTCTCTCCATGTCTCCCCCCATTGGACCCAATTAACACGCCAGTGGCAGTAAACGTTAAAAGAGACACAACAAAGGCTTTATTGATTTCCGAAGCGTGGATCAGAGAACACGATCCGATCTGCATTTGGTTATCGGTTCGTTAAATTAGGATTCCCTTCAGAAGCACACTGAGACGCTCTGGAAGGAGAGAGGGAAGGAAAGGGGCAAAAGAAAAGAGAGGGAAAGAAAGGAGAAATCAGGAAGTATAGGGAGCGAAAGAGTCAGAGGGGTGACCGGAAGAGAGGAAATGGGGGAAAGCGGGGGAGGAAAAGAGAGAGAGGGAGAGCTGTGTGGAGATGCGTGTAATAAGGGTCTCATAATTAGCTGACAAAAATCCTGTCTCTCTTGGCTGAGGCGTGAGATTAAAGCACGTCCCTGTAGTTAACACATAGCCCTGCACTCTCTCGGTTGCTCGCTCACACACACACACACACACACACACACACACACACACACACACACACACACACACACACACACACACACACACACACACCAACCAGAACTATTACAACATTAAACAGTGGTTCTTGACAACAGGCTAATTGGTAATTATTCACTGGTTTCCCTCGTGGGGGACGGCTTCTAATGAACCACACTGGTGTGAGGTCCTCATAAGACTGTTCAGGCCTCACAAACGCGCGCACACACACACAACAACACACACACACACACACACACACATATTCTTACATACACGACCTAACATAGACACAGATATGCAAAGTGAAATTCAAGGTTTCCTATATACATTGTTATTTGTTACAAAACGCCACACACACACACACACACACACACACACACACACACACACACACACACACACACACACACACACACACACACACACACACACACACACACACACACACACACACACACACACACAAAAATAAAATTTGCAAATACGCAGGACCCATGGCTCGTCAGGTGGTTCTGTGCTTTGCGGGGCGAGTTGAATAGGTTAAAGGTTAAAGATGGAGCTGACTCTAGCAGCTGGTAGGACAGAACCTGACCTCAGGAATCTGACCCCCCCCCCCCCCCAATCCCTGCTGCCACAGTGCTGCTGAGCAACACACCATCACATCTGCACGAGTCACACTGAGCTATGAACTCACGGTGGGACACTCCTGCCATTTTCGATATTTAACTTTTTACTATGTTAATATTAACCAGGCTAACCCATGTGAAGGCTGGATACTACTATACTGGTGGTTATGACATTAACTAGGTTAAACCTTAGCTAGCACTAGACCGGGGGTTATGATATTAATCAGGTTTACATCTGTGGAGCCTAGATACCACTAGACTGGTTATGATATTAACCAGGTTAACCCATGTGGAGGTTGGACGTCAACAGATCAGTGGTTATGATATTAACTAGGTTAATCAATGTATACCACTAGACTGGTTATGATATTAACTGGTTAACGCATAGATGACACTAGATACACTAAATACACGAAAACTCTGGCCGGTGAGCACCGAAGACCTCCGTCATCAAGGTCCCACCACGTGACGCAGTCCTCCGCCTCTGGCCCGACGCTACGTCACACGCTCCGTCAGAAGAGCCGGGGAAGGCGGTGCGAAGGTACGACACGAACAACCTCTGAAACACCACCAACAACATGCAGTACACGGCGCAGTGAAGGAATCTATACACCGCCCCTCGACCCCTCCACCTCTCCTCCGCCCTCTATCTCTTCCTCCACCCTCTTCCTCTTCCTCGGCGTGGCTGATGAGGCGGGGACCGCGGCGGGCCTTCCCATCTCCCCCCCACCCGAAACAATATGGATCCCATGAATAATAGATATGCCTATAGGCAGAGAGGGGTGGGGGAGAGGGAGGGACGAGAGGCTGAGGGGAGGGGCTTTGTGGAGACATCCTCCACCAACATCGCTCGGTGGAATCGGTGTTTGGTGATAGCGTCGTCGAAGGATTCATTATTCAACTCCTGGCTAGTCTGCTGCTCTTTAATAACTTAAACGTACTCAGCCTTTATCTCAGCTTTCTTTGGATGCTACCGTTGCATGTGGGCCTATTGGTCGCCTACAGGGCGTGCGGATCGCAATGACCAGTCTGACCAGTGCAGGAACATAGGAATGCTATCGATAGTAACGGCGTTCCGGCCGTTGTTTCAGCGCCGTTGGGTTGCATTCCTGCGTTTCAAACTGCCAGAGCGCTACTCACGCGAGACGGTGCGAAAACAAATGATTGATTACCCTGGGTCACACGGTGTATTTACCTTGATCCATGATTTCACTCGACTGCAATTCACTCGAGTCGTTACAAAAAAAAAAGAAAAATCACATGATGCATTCTGATGAGGAAGGCACGTCCGAAGTGGCCCTGGGAGGCGGGATCTTCGAGGTCTCCTCTCCGCTGATTGGGCGAGGCATTAAGATGGGTTGGGGCATGATGAGGTTGCGTAACAGGGGGGGGGGGGGGGGGGGGGACTGTGTGCGGAGCCCTTTCAGCCAGAAGCCGTCTATAGGGGCCGTGTGCGTGGAGATTAGCGTGGCGGGCTGGCGGCCATTTCCTGGGGCCCGCGAGCGAGGGGCTGAACATCTGGGCGGCGCTACGTCTGGCGCCGCACGACTCACGACGTGCTCGGAAGATCAGGACGGCTCAGCGGAGCCCTCCTTATGCTGGAGAGGCTCCGGATCAAATGTCATGCTCTTTTCCCTATCGCTCTCTCACGCCTACACACACGCACACTAATACAAGCATGCACACACGCACGCACACACACAAACACACACACACACACACACACACAAACACACACTCATAAATACATGAACGCACACGCACACACACACAAACAGGTGCAAGTATACATGCACACACGCACACAAACAGGTGCACCTATTTACACACACACACACACACACACACAAACACACACTCATAAATACATGAACGCACACGCACACACACACAAACAGGTGCAAGTATACATGCACACACGCACACAAACAGGTGCACCTATTTACACACACACACACACACACGCACACACACACACACACAAATCACGGTGTCATTCAGTTCTCTCTCGCACCCCAGGGTGCCATCCTGTCGGTTTCCGTCTCCAGTAAAGTGCCGGCTCCTCCGGTTAATATATTCATCTGATTAATTCCTATATGAATATGTTGGTATGTATGTGTTTAGATTGGCTCCTGCACTGCGGTGAACTGGCGGGGGCACAGATTGGAGGCAGCATGGGCTTAATGTTTACCCCTTTAGACAAGCATGCATGCAATGTGTGTATGATATACGAGACAAACACGGGGGCATATCTACACGCACACACTGAAACAAACACACACACACACACACACACATAGACATACACACTTGTAATCACACAGACCCACAAATATATAAACAATAGACCTACAAGCATACAAACACACCCATACGCACACACAAAAACGCTACAAACACTTGTATGCAGACACAAACGCACCCTGACACAAACATGCACGTATGCACGCAAACAAACACATGCACACAAACACACACATACACACTTGTATACAGAAACAAAAACACAAACAAACGTGAACATACACACTTGTATACACACACACACACCCCTGCACACTTATAGACTGAAACCCACACACAACTAAACAAACAAACATGCACATACACACTCCTACACACACCAAAACACACACAGGCGACCGTTAAGTGTGTGTCTGGCTGTTTCCTGCGGTTTCGTGATGTGCGTTGGTCCTCCACGCCACGTTATAGGATTTCAGGGTCTGGGTTCAGACGGGGGCCGCGCAAGTCTGGGGGCTCCTGAAGTTTCTCCGCTGCATCAGTCCTTTAGTTCTGGGAAACTTTGGATAAACCAGCGCCGTGGGCCCCCCGGGGGAACCGGGGACGTGAGTGCTGATCATCAGCAAACACAGACACACACACCACGGAGAACAGGAAGGAGAGTCTGCGCTGCTACACGGGGAGACGGGAGAGAGCCCTGTGATCACCTCCCTCCCTCTCCCTCTCTTTTACACTTTAGCTCTTTCTTTCTTTGAATCGCTCCCTTTCTCTCCCTTTTCCTTTTCATCTCTCTCCCTCTCTCTACGCCTCTCTCTCTCTCTCCCTCTCTCTCTCCCTCTCTCTACGCCTCTCTCTCTACGCCTCTCTCTCTCTCTCTCTCTCTCTCTCTCTCTCTCTCTCTCTCTCTCTCTCTCTCTCTCTCTCTCTCTCTCTCTCTCTCTCTCTCTCTCTCTCTCTCTCTCTCTCTCTCTCTCTCTCTCTCTCTCTCTCCCTCCCTCTCCCTCTCCCTCTCTCGCATTACCGAAACGGAAACTTCCTTCAACTCGTTGTCTCATGTTTGCCCTCCAACACTCTTTCCTTCTCCCCTTTCTCACTTTCACTCGTTCTTCCCATCATTTCAGCTCTTCACTTTGGTGTTGCATCCCCGTTTATTGTCTGGCCCCAACTGCTCAACATTACTGTTCAATAATAAATAAAAAGACCGTCTGGATTTTGGGAGATGTTAAAATACTTTTCACGCTGTTCAAAGTGAAATTCTACAGAAGCCTAATAGGACTTTCATCTCTTTTGAAGGGTTTTAAGAAAGATACTGCTGAACTTGGGCCAGCTCATATCTCTCTCTCTCTCTCTCTCTCTCTCTCTCTCTCTCTCTCTCTCTCTCTCTCTCTCTCTCTCTCTCTCTCTCTCTCTCTCTCTCTCTCTCTCTCTCTCTCTCTCTCTCTCTCTCTCTCTCTCTCTCTCTCTCTCTCTCTCTCTCTCTCTCTCTCTCTCTCTCTCTCTCTCTCTCTCTCTCTCTCTCTCTCTCTCCCCCCGTCTGTCTGGACCAGAGAGGTGGAGGAGGCTTGTTATGTCTGAGTGGGTCTGAGACTGTGGATTAGAGCTGGGATTATTTCCACAGCTGTAATCTGGAGTCATCAGGTAATGGGATTATATGGAGTAGGTCTGGCAGAGAGTTGTTGGAGACGTGTGTGTGTGTGTGTGTGTGTGTGTTTGTGTGTCTATGTCTGTTTGTGTTTGTCCGTGTGTGCTTGTGTACCTGTGTGCTTACGTTTGCATGCATGTACATGTGTGTGTCTGTGCATGCATGAGTGTTAGTGCGTGTGTGTGTGTGTGTGAGTGTATGCCTCTGTGCGCCCCCTTTTGAGTGAGCGTCCATGTGTGTGCGTTTGCTTGCACGCTGGCATTTCTAGTGTGTGTTTGCATATCAGCGCGTACAATTGTGTGTTGATGTGCTTTGTTTGTTTGCATGTATGTGTGTGTGGGCTATGGGAAGATGACTTGGCATTTTGCTCTGCATATGCCCGTGAAGTGATGAAAGCATTCATGCATTCAGGTAATCACGGAATACGGGGCCATCAGACGGAGAGAAAGGACACGATCTTCAGCGCCGAAAGACCGAGGTGAGCGGGGACAATGAGAAACCCAGCGAGAGAGGCATTGAGGAAGAGGGGAGGCAGGGAGGGATGGGTGAAAGAGAGAGGCAGAGAGAGAGACATGCAGAGGGAGTGAGAGCAAGTCAAAGAGATAGAGAGAGCGAGGGGAGAGAGAGAGGCAGAGAGCAAGGGAGAGAGAGAGGGAGAGAGAGAGCGAGAGTGAGAGCGAGAGGGGAGGAGGGAGGGAGAGAGAGATAGCGAGAGAAAGAGAGAGAGAGATAGAGCAAGGCAGAAAGAGCGGGAGTGAGTGAAAGAGAGGCAGAGAGCAAGAGCGCTAACATGAGAGAGAATGTCATGACATTCATGTTAAATCACAGGGAGCCTGGTTATCAACAGAGTATGTTGATGTTGATATTTCTGACTCCCTGACTTGCAGCAGCGTTTCAGTGTGAATGCAGACACGGTGCGAGCAGATTGAGTTTTATCTCACGGAACTAAAGCCCTGACTGAATGGAGTGCACAATGGGCCAGGCATTGAATCCTCGACTGCTAGTTCACAGCTTATAGAATCGACCTCTAGCTAGACAAGGTAATATACATATGTTACCGGCTTGCTAACTTCTTACCTGCTCAGTCACTTAAAAGATGAAACGTCTTGTTGCTATTCTACTGGACGACAGCATAGTTTGGTAGTGCGGACAGAAGAGCAGAACCGACAGAGCAGAGAATCGTTTTTTTTGACGTGGCCGTAGAGAAATACCCGAGCCCGCCTCAACAGAACCCAGTAGAACCTGAAGCACCCACGCAGAACCCTCTGTCTGTGTTCTCCCTCCGTCAGCCTCACTTACCCACGTTCTTTCAGAGGACACGTTCTATAGTCCGGTTTTTAACGTATGGGAGCCGAGGTCAGGTAGATAGGAGGCTATACCGTACGGTACGGTTTTCATAGCCCTGATTAACAAACTTATTAGTGTATGCCCTCTTTTACCCTTTAAGAAACACCCACACACATACTTTTTGTTTTTTATTTGAGTCAATTATTTTTTCATGTTTATTCCTTATTTTTCCATTTTGTCCTTAATAACTTGTTGTATAATATAATTAATGCCATTCTGCAAATCAAATCGACCTCACCGTCCCTCTGTGTCCCAAACAACCCCCACCCATCCACCCACACCCACACACACACACACACACAAAACCTCAATATTCAGAATAATTCCTACCTTCGACTTGCCCCCGGCAAGTCGAAGGTAGGAATTATTCTGAATATTGATCGCGGGCGCTCCCTATGTGTGTTCTCGGTGTGAGAGGTTTGATGGATGTGTTGATCGGCTGTCGGCCAACCATCCACCGTAACACAGAGACCAGAGGGCGGGGAAGTGACAGCGGAGGAATTACAGATGTAGACACCATTCTACAGAAACTTCTCCGTGCCCGAGTCGATTTTTGGCGGTTAAATATGACAACGCCTGAATACGAAGATTAACAACTCTATCGGGCTCGGTTTAAATTCTGGGTGTGCGTTATGGAAGGTTCAGTGGTCAGGGCGTTTCATTCACATCGTTAAAGGTTCTGGGTTCAATTCCCAATGCGTACAGATCACCTGTAATCATCAGAGAGCACGATGACCCCTGACCCCTTCCTGCTCTTTAATGGCATGAGAAGGGAATCAATAACGACAGCCTGTGAGACCGGACAAGCTTCTTCTTGACTCTCATGGTCGCCTCTGAGAATAATTAAACATGATAACAAGAGCCTCGATCATCAGAGGACGAACACAGAAACACACACATACACACACACACACACACACACATGAATCCTTTAGGTATTATTATTGCAACTCCCAGGTGTTTGCCTGTGTATATGCGCACACACGTACACACGCACACACACACACGCAAACACACATGCACAAAAAACGCACACAAACACACACACACACGCAAAAACACAAGCACACACATGTATGTTTCTAGTGGAGGAGGGGATGTTAGTGGTATGAAACCAGTATAAACTAGAACTATCCAGTGTTCATCTCTTTCACAGCTTTTTGCTGTTATTTTGTTCAGGCTCCCATGGCACACGAGCACTGTACCACCACGATGGATACACCTGTTCTTTGTGCGTGTGTGCCTGTGTGTGTTTGTGTGTGCCTGTGCATGTGCGCGTGTGTGTGCGTGTGCGTGTGTGCGTGTGTGTGTGTGTGTGTGTGTGTGGGCATGGAGAGGGTGTCAACGAGAAATGGGAAGAAAAGTGTTGATAGACGGTTGAGAGGGAAAGGGAGAAAGAGAGATGAGGGGGGAGAGAGGGAGGAGGGGAGAGAGGGGAAGGGGAGATGCTACAAGTGAGATGGAGTATTGTACAATTGGAGTGGTTGATGCATGAGCTGTCACTATTGTGTGTGTGTGTGTGTGTGTGTGTGTGTGTGTGTGTGTGTGTGTGTGTGTGTGTGTGTGTGTGTGTGTGTGTGTGTGTGTGTGTGTGTGTGTGTGTTACATTTCTATTCTATTAGAGTATACTAGCCCTGTACTTTGATGGCATAATATAATTTAATGGATAAAAAACACTGGTGGTTCTTTTTACCCGAAAAACTGTATACACGATACCTGTGTTTTTGTGTAGATGTGTAGGTATGTGTGTGTGTGTGTGTGTGTGACTGTGTGTGTGCGTGTGTGCGTGTGTGCGTGCGTGCGTATGTACACTTGTATGTGTGTGTGTGTGTCCACGTTCTCATAGGAACCGAGAACCCAAACCAGATTTAGATGAAGAAATCATCATGCAGCAGACAAGAAAAACACCCGTACAAGCGCACACACACACACACACACACACACACACACACACACACACACACACACACACACACACACACACACACACACACACACACACACACACACACACACACACCCAGGTGCCCCCCCTCCATTGTCTCTGCGTACCCCTGGGTCCCTGGTGGACGGCTCCCTGATTCTAAAGATGGTATTTCACAGAGCCTCATGAATTATTCACGCTACGCAATCCGTAAAGTCCTACAGCAAGGGGACAGCAAACATGCACACATACTTTCACACACGCTACCATACAAACACGCACACATACCTTTACACACACACACACACACACGCACACACAAACACAGACACACACACACCAAGGCGTCCCGCTGTGTGTGATCACCACGCAGGTAGGATTCTATCGCCATGGTTTCACACCGGAGTGACACCATTATGGCTATTTTCAACAAGCCCCCCCCCCCCCCCACACACACTACCAATGGCCCCCTGTCGTTCCAAGGGTGCCTGTAGTCTCGCAAAACACAGGCCCCTGCCTGATATTTATTTAAACTACTGCGGTGGGTACCTCGAAGGCTGACAGAGGATGTTATTTATGTTTTTTCAGGAGGCCAACTTCAAAAGGCTGCTGCTGTTTCTGGAAAATAGGTTGAATTGAGCCACTAGTCTCCCCCTGTAGAGCTGCCAGTGGGGCGCTAACGCTAGAGGCTCCCAGCTAAAGTCAGTGGCTAGCAGCTCATACCAACTGCTAATACTAGTGGCTAGGTGCTAGTGCTAGAGGCTTGGAGCCAGAGATGGGGACTCGAGTCTGGTGCTGTGTCTGAAATTGCGCACTTCTATACTTACGCTTACTATTTTGAGTGCACTTTGCGCAAAAACGGAGAGTGTGCCGAAACGCAGTGCCCTGGAGGTACCTCGGTGGCGCACTCAAAACGATCTAAAACTTGAGTGTGGACCGATGGACACTTTCCCCCCTGAACGGCCGCCATCTTGTCTACGTAGCGGAGGGGGCGGGAATTTCAAATCTGAAAATGGAGGACATTGTAACATTTGAGACCGACGGGCTCAACATATTTGGTTTGTTTTTCAGTACAACTACAATGTTAGGCTGTATCCGACCAGTGTTTTTATGTTGTTAATTCTGTAATCAGTTGGTATCAATAAAATAATAAATAAATACATAAATAAATAGCGATCTGTTTTCGGCGCGTGCAGGCCTATCTGCCTTAGCCCACGTTGAAATAATTTGATGAAGATGGCGCAGTTGTTGAAATAAACAGATTGATTTCATACAAATCATAAAAGCCTCTCCCTGTGTGTGTGTGTGTGTGTGTGTGTGTGTGTGTGTGTGTGTGTGTGTGTGTGTGTGTGTGTGTGTGTGTGTGTGTGTGTGTGTGTCCGAGATGCCAAAATGTTGAAAAATACAGTTATGAAATTGAAACAAATTTATTTTTGTTTCTTGTTTCTTCAGATTGCATTGCATTAGACCCCATCAACTTATCCTTCAACTGATTTTGATACTGCAGGGCTCTCAAGTTTTGAACTGAGTTCAGAGTGAGATTTTGTTGGCGAGGGGGGGGGGGTATATTAATATGTGACTGCATACAAATGTGTCCACAGATATAGTGACTAATGTATGATAGTAAGCATTATTGGCCCTTAACACTAATATTCAGAAACACCACTGCCTGAAAAGGATATTGGCCAAAGCAAAAACATAATTATATATTTATGTGGCATTCAATCCAATGCTTAAAATATATCTGTGGCATTCAGTAGGCCAATGCTGTGGTAAAGTGTGTAAAGTATGAACAAGTGTTTCTTTCTGTTCAATAGATAGAACTTTATCAATCCCCTGTAGGAGAAATTTGTTAATGTTTGAAAATAAATACAAAACGTGACGCAACTCTAAAGTCAAACCCTCCAATCTGAAGGCTCTACTTAACCACTCCCCCTACTCACTACCACCAATGCAAAGAGAACAGAACTGAGTGTGGAACTACTGGGCATAGCCTAACTAGATTGTGAACGACCCAGAGGAACGCAACGCAAAAGTGTCTCAAAAAGAGGGCATGTCCGGGCAAAAGAGGACGTCTGGTCACCCTACGCACGGGGAACCCATATGATTCCTACCTGTTCCACTGATTAATGGCAGCGCAAGTTGGTGTGCGCTATCCTGGTAATTTCTCTGCGTGAGAAATACGAAGTGTGGCGTGTGAGCGTGTGCATGGGTTCGAATTGCGTGTGTCTCACGCCGAATGCGTGAGACTTGAGAGCCCAGATAATGTACTGTATGGATGGTAGCTACAGGACATGCTTTGAATTTATAAGATTAAACAATACAGTGTTAGGGACGGATCAGATGGCCAGAGACTTGAGACTTGACTTGGACTCGCGGCAAAAGACTTGAGGCTTGACTTGAACTCGAGTTCAAAGACTTGAGACTTGACCTCGAGCTCAAAGACTTGAGACTCGACTTGGACTTCCAACAAATTACTTGTGAACATTCAATTCCAATTAGGGCATTTAGCAGACGCTTTTATCCAAAGCGACTAACATCGGTTAATACACACATTGACACACCGACGGCAGAGTCAACCATGCAAGGCGACAACCAGCTCGTCAGGAGCAGTTAGGGTTAAGTGTCTTGCTCAGGGACACATCAACACTCAGCTAGGAGGAGCTGGGGATCGAACTTGCAACCTTTCAACAACTGCTCTACCTCCTGAGCTAAGCCGACCCCCAACATCTCTGCTTGGAGCTAATGTCAGTGTCAGTGGATAGGAGCTCATACTACCCGCTAATTCAAGTGGCTTGGAGCTATGTCAGGGGTCAGGAGCTAATTTCAGTGATTAGGAGCTCACAATAGCTGCCCATGCTAGTCGCTGGGTGTGAATGCTCGCGGCTAAAGGTGAATGGGAGTGGCTAGGCACTAATGCTAGTGGCTAGGTGCTAATTTCAGTGCCTAGGAGCTCCCGCTACCCGCTAACTCTAGGAGATAGGTGCTAATGCTAGTGGCTGGGAGCTAATGCAGGGCTCTCAAGAAATACGAAGTGTGGCGTGTGAGCGTGCGCATGGGTTGAATTGCGCGTGTCTCACGCCGAATGCGTGACTTGAGAGCCCTGCTAATGTCAGGGGCTAGGAGCTCAAACTAGCCATTAGTGACTAGGTGTGTGAATGCTCGCGGCTAGGTGTGAATGCTCGCGGCTAGGTGTGAATGCTCGCGGCTAGGGGTGAATGCTCGTGAGTAGTCCGTGAGTAGGCATATCTCCACTCATAAACATGAGTGCCATAGATGAACAGACTTAATAAACAAATGAAACCCCACTATCAGCAGCCTGTTAATTAGATACGACTCTTCAGGCACTAGTGAAGTCGTTTCGAAAATGTGTTAACTGATTTTAGAGCATCTCCTAAATTAAATGTAAATACAAGACCATGGGTGTACCGCAAATGTTTACAGTTTTTTAGATTTAGTGTTTTCCACTGGGTGCTTGCGTGTGTGTGCGCGAGTGTGTCTTTGACTGTCGTGCCTGCACACATCTTTTATTTTGTTGAATAAGAGTTTGTGAACGTGCCCTCTTACTGACGTCGTGCTTAATAATCCGCTGTTTGGAACTAATCTTCTGTGATTCCCCCACAGACTTAAAGGGGGATCACAGCGAAACACAGGGAAAATATAACAAATACAACACAACTAATCTCATAACTCTCCCTCATCGCAGAGCCTCTGAAACCACAAGCGGACTGAATTCCTACCAGGACTGCCGACCCATACTTATCCCTGATCTCGCTTTTGCAACCCGGGGTCTTTTAAAGAGGTTATGAGAAGGTTTCACTTAAAGCTAAGCTAGGCAATTTATTTTGTGGAGCATCACTTGGTCAGATTTGGTCAAAGTCTATTTACATCCCGACAGAAGTCGATTTGCGAAATCAGCGTTGTTATACTGCTGAAAGTTCGGGAACATTAACGTCGGTTGGAACATGGGAACATGGGAACATTGATGTCGGTCGGACAACAGGGACATCAACGGTCCGACTTTTCTTGATGTTTTTTTGGCCGATGTTGCCTGTTACCAGTTTCTCTCAGAAACAATACTCTGTATATTAGAGAATAGCGAGGCGGTTCTTCTGCCGTTACGCAAACAATAATCAACGAGATTAAAAAGCCTGACGATTCCAATCAACGCAAATTATTTACTTATTTTCTAATGCAACATCATTCTCCCATGAAAAACTACCCCGGTCAAGAATTCAGAAAGAAATACAGAAAAAGGTATTCATTAAAACTGGTTAACAAAAATGGTACCAGCACGTCCCTCGCTCCTGCTTTGAACCGTAACACGGGGTAATTAAAAGTAAGTAAAGAAAAGTTAAATATGTAAAAAAAACTAAATCTTAAAAATCGTTTTTTTCCCTTCCTTCACCGAGTATCTCAAGACAAGATGTACGTAGGATGGACCTTCTAACACACACACACACACACACACACACACACACACACACACACACACACACACACACACACACACACACACACACACACACACACACACACACACACACACACACACACACACACACACACACGCACGCACACGCACGCACGCACAAGCCAGGCCAGCCTTCAAATCCTGTTTTTATTCACACTCAGCTTGTACCAAATCCAAAAGCCACCAACCAAATCCTCCAATAAGCACAGTTCCACTTCAGACCTCCAACCCCCGCCCACTTTGGACTTATAAACACGACTGTTCTTGGTTTCAGAGAAAGATTTACAGCCTTTAAATGTTACTGCTCGGATGTAGTCTTTACAAGGTGCTGTGACTCAATTGACAATCGAATTTCAAGTTTGAAAGTGTCAGTGTTTCAAAGTTTCAGCGTTGAATATGATTAATATGAAAACATAATAGTATATAGTTAGCTGGAATAAAAACAGGGAGTGATATTTGTGATGTCATCGCGGTCCATCCAATCAACTGCATGTGGTTTACCGACTTGGGAACAAGGCAGGAAGGGGTGCTAAAGTGGTCGGGCAGATTACGCCAGACAATCTGTGACCGACTCTGTAATCTTTGTTACCATCACAGATTCGATTCGGCCCAAAATATTTTTGGGACAAATGTGTTTTTTTACAGGAGAAGGAATAACCGCACAGTTCTTGAGGGAGTTTTGATAACAAAAAAGTGATAAAGAGAAAAAGAGTGATACAACAGATTAGATTAGCCACTGAGAAGGTCATAACCAGGAAGGAGAGGATTCCCACTTCCTGTGCGTTGTTCCTGAGCGTAACACAGCAAGGACTCTATACAATTATTTAAGAAAACCCTGTCTCCACAATCTCCCCTCAGCACACACACCGAGACCCGCTCGGAACGTCAGCCCCCCGTCAGTTACCAGGACGACAGCTGAGAGATTATCCCCTCACAGAGATAGATTTGATAGATTTAATTCACTGTGTAATCGGCGCGCATTCGACATGCATCGGAAACACGCCGGGGAGACTTAATATCGTCGGCCAATAAAAACTTTGGTCCGTCTTGACAGGCGGTATTTATCAAAATCAGCGATTAGCGCGTCTCCCTGCCTCGGCGCAATGAGCCCTGCGTTTGACAAATGTTCAATTTTGTGGACGGGTTCACAAGCACTCCCGTACAGACCTGCACGGGTGGGCTGCAGTGAAGCACTCCCTCGTTAGAACATACACACTGGTTCCTCCAAGGGGCTGTCGGCACAACGCGCATCTGGGTTCTGATGGCAGAACTAAAAACTAAGGTAACACTTTATAATAAGGTGCCATAATAAATAGCAAACTAGTCATTACCTAACCCTTTGTTAATGTTTGATTATTGCTAATGAAATATCTTTTTCACTGACCACAGAGTGTTGCTGGTTAAGGTTAGGGTTAGGGTCGTGTGTTAGGGTTAGGGTTAGGGTTAGGGTTAGGGTCGTGTGTTAGGGTTAGGGTTAGGGTCGTGTGTTAGGGTTGGGTTAGGGTTATGCCAACAACTAATATTTAATTAATGATGAAAAAACTATTGACTCGTGCCAAATAGATATTTAAGTAACAATTTACAAATATTAAAAAAGGCTTAGGTAATTACTAGTTTGCTATTTATTATGGCACCTTATTATAAAGTCTTACCAAAACTAAATATTGGTCGACCAAATTATACTGTGCTCGAATGCAGACGGACAGACAGACAGGTGGGCAGGCACGTCGACAGACAGGCAGACAAGGAAGTCAGAGAGAAAGGCAAGCATACTGAAAGGTAGGAAGACAGACAGACAGACAGACAGACAGACAGACAGACAGACAGACAGACAGACAGACAGACAGACAGACAGACAGACAGACAGACGGAGAGGAAGAAAGGGAGGCAGACAGGCAGCCAGACATACTGACAGACAGACAGGCAGACAGACTGCCAGGCGGCCAGACAGACGGACAGACGATCCGTGCAGACAGATTACGACTGCACGGTTGACAGATTTCTGCGAGCAGTGTCCGGTCGCAGAGCTCAGGCCGTCCGGTCGGGGAGGGTTAAGATAAGTGATGCGTCAGCCCGCTGAGGGGGCCCCAGCGGCCCCTGTAACCCCGGGGCTCGGGGGGGGGGGGGGGGGGGCTGTCAGAGAGTGTCTGAGACGGCACAAAATAAGATCCGAGCTGACAACTGTCAGCTATATTTCAGACGGGGAGTTTAATGTCTATATTAAAAAGCCCATTAATCTTTGGGAGATATACTAAACGGTTATTACATTAGCTCACCGGGCGTAGGTGCGTGTGTGCGTGCGTGTCAGCGTGCAACGGAGTGTGTGAATCACCACCTAGCGCCTGCGTGCTTAAAGCGATAAAACAAATCAAATATATTGCCGTCTGTCATCGGGAAGTAGGCCGTGTATTAACGTTTTCAAGTGGAAGTTAATTACGGGCGGCCATTTCTCAGGGCTCACCGACACCCGGTTGACCAGGGAGCCACCCCTCTCTCCCCCTCTCTCCCCCGTCTCCCCCGTCTCGTACGTCCCACCGCGCCCGGGACTATCGACTTCCCTAAAAGCTTTCCAATCGCTCTCTTTTTATCGTCCGTTCGTCGTCCATCTAGCTCGTCTTTTCTCTTTCTCCAGGGGGCGAGTTCCAAACCTCTGCCGACGTTTCACTGAACCAATAGACTTTAGAAGGGGCTGAACTTGAACCCTTCGATACTGTTACTACTGTAAGTACTCGTGGGTTAGTACGATCTAACCTCACCAGGGAAAGTGGTGGAAACTTATAGAGCTTTTCAACTGCCAAAGTGTTTGGCGGTTGGGCATGCACTACGCTTGAATGATGGTATTTCAATTTCTTCTAGGGCTCCTCATGCAAAATATGAATGCATTAAATCCATTTTTTATCAGATTATTTATTAATTGCGTAGTGCATAAAAATCTAAAATCTATTATTTACGCCACTTGGTGGAACATCTTATGTACAATCAGGTGATTGAAGTTTGAAAACTCAAGGATTTTCGGAGCTTTGTGAATAATACTCAATACCACTTATAATCTGAATATATCGTCATTGATAACTCAAACTTGTGTTCTATTTTGTGATATACCTTTTTTGCAGCATGCCGTTATGTTCCACCCATGTGCTTATTCGTATCACAGCATTTGGAATTATGTATTTTGGGCCGTAATGTTTAGTTCCATTTCTAAAAGAGTTCCCACTTTGTGATTTGCATTAAGTATGTTCTGAAAGACATCGCTCATGGGTGTTTTTTTGTGTCTTAGAAATTAATAATCTATTAAAGGTAGGCCTACTACATTAAATACAAACATGTTTTCAAAAAGCTGTTAAAGCTAAGTTAAAAGAGACGAGATGAAGGTAATGGACACTATAGAAAGAGGGACGTTTGCTGGCGATTGAAGTCCCTTATATCGACACCAAAACAGTAGCTGGTGATTTAAGTCTCTTATATCACCAAGCACACAGTAGCTGGAGGTCTACAAGGAATCAGGCTGCAGAACAAAACCAGGACGAATAAAGAGGAAGAAAGAATCTGACAAATCAAAAACATGAAACATCCAGCCGCTAATGTATTCTATAACCGAGTTTGAAATTCCCCCCCTATATTCTGAAGTTACCGTATCTCTCTCTCTCTTCTTCTCTCCCTCTCTCTCTTGTTTGTGCTTGTGTGTATGTGTATGTGTATGTGTATGTGTGTGTGTGTGTGTGTGTGTGTGTGTGTGTGTGAGGGGGGGGGGGGGGGGATGAAAGCGACGAGCCACTCTGGTCCCAGGTTATGAATATAAAGTTGTGTTTCTCTCGGCAGGCTTTTGTTTTTTTTGCTGGCATTTTGAAGGCTACCGTCAGAGCACTCATTCCCTCTCCCCCTCCCTCCCCATCTCATTCCCTCTCTCCCTCTCTCTCTCCCTCCCCATCTCATTCCCTCCCTCCCTCTCTCCCTCCATCCCCATCTCATTCCCTCCCTCCCTCCCATTCACTCTCTGCGTCTCTCTCCCTTCGTCTCTCATTTACTCTCACCTTCTCTCGCTCTCCCTATCTTATTTACTCTCTCGCTCTCATTTACCTCCCGTCCTCAGTCCATCTCTCATTTACTCTCTCTCTCTCTCTCTCTCTCTCTCTCTCTCTCTCTCTCTCTCTCTCTCTCTCTCTCTCTCTCTCTCTCTCTCTCTCTCTCTCTCTCTCTCTCTCTCTCTCTCTCTCTCTCTCTCTAAATCATTTTCATTATGAGCCCCAGATCGTGACTCCGTCGTGTTGACCGTCTCCTCTCTACCGCCTGTGCCCCCCTCATCTCATCCACTCCTCTACTCTCTGACCCGTCTGCGCGGCGGCCTAGCGATGATATTGAGGAGGATTTTTCTATTCTAATAAATTCTTCACATGTTTGTTTTGGTCGTGTGTGTAGTTTGTGCGAGTGCGTGTGTGTGGTTGCATTAGTGTATTTGTGTGCGTCAGTGGTTGTGTGTGCCTGTGTGTGTGTTTGTACATGCCTCTGTGTGTGTGTGTGTGCCTGTGTGTGTGTGTTTGATCATGGCTCTGTGATTGCGTGTGCCTCTGTGTGTGTTTGATCATGCCTCTGTGTTTGTGTGTTCCTCTGTATGGGTGTGCATGTGCATGTTTGTGTGTGTGCGTGTGTGCCAGGGGATGATTTGGGTCCGGCAGCCCAGACCTCAGGTGTGGAGGAGATATTGGAACAACACAGTGAAGGGTTCACACGTCTTATTGTTCTCATTGACATTCGACACACCGCTTACAGAGGCTGCGGCCGCCATTTTGTCCTCCTTGGCCTGTTTGGCGGCGGGACCAAATTAGGGGATCTCAGACAACATGGCTGCCCAGTCAGTGGTGAGGGCATTTGGATCTCCAAGCCAAAAGGTTGTGGGTTCAATCCCCCATACCAGTAGGCTTCCCTGTGCCGGATAACCCCTACCCCCCCCCCCCCCCCCTCCCCTGCTCTGTAACATCCTTTAGCTTCAATCCCTTTATTTCTCTTAGTGTAAAAGCAACTGCTAAAACAACGTGAGAAAGATGTGTGGGTCCGATTTTCAGCTACCCAAGAAATAGAGTTCACAGTCAAAGAAAAATCAACGCACAATCTCCATCTCAAGAACGTTCACCGGCCGAAACTCTCCCAGCACGACGATTCAATAGTGAACAGTAAAAGGTACCTGTGGGTTTGTTTGTGTCGACTGTTAATGACCGTTCCTCTACTCATGTTCCAGATTCCGCCATCGTCGAAATGAAACGTTCCTGGAAACTTCAGAGGAGAGGGGTTCATGCTGGGCCACTAACAGGCCTCAGACACGTTGCTCACGGCAACCCAGAGTTAACCGCTCCCTAATGACTCCCCCCCCCCCCCCCCCCCACCCTCCTCCTGAATATTAGATACTGCCAGGTTCGAGCCTACCAACAGGGGGTCTCCAGCAGCACGATCACTCACAGTGTGTGTGTGTGTGTGTGTGTGTGTGTGTGTGTGTGTGTGTGTGTGTGTGTGTGTGTCGTTGTGTGCGTCTGCATGAGTGTGTGTGTGTCTGCGCGTGTCATTTACCAGTGTTTTTGTTTATTGAGTATTTCCCTGAGAGTTTATGAATTGGAATGCAGTTGTATGTGTGAAATCAGTATTTCAAAGACAGAGTTGAGGGAGAGAGAGGGAGGGGGAGAGAGAGAGAGAGAGAGAGAGAGAGAGAGAGAGAGAGAGAGAGAGAGAGACCAAGGGAGAAAGAGCAAAAAAGAGAGTGAGAGACGGAGGGAGAGAAAGAGAGCAGGATAAAAGGCGTAAGAGAAAGAGAGAGAGATAGCACGAGAGAGTGAGAGACAGACCTGGGGAAATAAGCTCCTTCTTCATTTGATGGAACGTGCAACATGTGTAACCATAATTATTAGCCCAATAATAATAATAATAATAATAATAATAATAATCTAATCACCATAACCAGACCCTTTTCACTTCAAACACATTTGACAAGATTGCCTGTGCGGCGGTTTTGCCCCCATAGACACAGTGAGATCATTAAGGACACTCATGCAGGGTACAGGGAAAGGCTTCTCACTGTCTTCCCAAAGTTAACGGCTGGTTTAATACTCTTCACAAATGTATACATGCTTTTCATGGAAGGTGAACGAGGATATTGGCCATCAAGTCCAGACACACACATACATTCACATTTAGGGCATTTAGCAGACGCTTTTATCCAAAGCGACTTACAATAAGTACATTTGTCCTAAGAAGTGCATCAATATATCGCTGTCGGTACAGAAAGGACAAGTGCAAGTACAACAATCGCTAGGCTAACCAATTCCCCGTGTTAGAGCCATGATAGCAGCTACTGTAGTTGCTACACAGTAAAGTACTATAATACAATACAATTACAACACAACACAACACAATGAACAATGGTGGCCAGAAGGGGGAGGGTGGCTATGCAGAGTCGAGGTGGAATCTGAACAGGTGAGTCTTGAGTCTTTTTCGGAAGATAGTGAGCGACTCCGATTGAAAATATGCGTAGAGGCACACACACACACACACACACACACACAGACACACACACACACACACATTGAATGCAAATTCATGCATACTTACACACACAAATGCTTAGACAATTAAACATGCAAAGACGAACATACACAGCCACATGCAATTACACACGCACTCACACTCACATACACACACACACACACACACATATCAAATGCAAATTCATGCATACTTACACACACAAATGTTTAGAGAATTAAAAATGCAAAAATGAACAGACACACACACAGACACACGCACACACACACACACACACACTTACAGAGACACACACACCTACACAGCACATGTGCAAAGCGAGCCGAGCGTGATGTATGTAGTGTTATTGTTCGGTCGTCTCCAGGGGAACCAGCATCACCAGGGCGCTATAAACACTCTAAACACTGAAGACCTTGTGTGTGTGTGTGTGTGTGTGTGTGTGTGTGTGTGTGTGTGTGTGTGTGTGTGTGTGTGTGTGTGTGTGTGTGTGTGTGTGTGTGTGTGTGTGTGTGTGTGTGTGTGTGTGTGTGTGTGTGGCATTCGATCACTGACTATAGTCACTGAAACACACACACACACACACACACATGCGTAATGTTCCGTTAAGATGTGTGTGCAAATTAGCATATAACAAACGCCAACGTAAACGGCGGGGAAATATCTTCCCCACGTTGTTATTTCTATGTTATTCTTTTTTATAAAAAGAATTACCTGACCTAATAAACACACCATACATCATGACTGTAATCGTGTGTACGAGTGCTCATTTAGGACTGTGGTTGTGTTGAAGACTGTGTTTCTGTGTGCGTCTGGGGAGCTAGCTCGTGAGGCTAACGGGAACGCTAAAAGCCTTCGGCGAGCCGCATAATACGTTCGGGGGGGAGAAGTTCAGAAACAAAACAACATAAAAATACATGTTTGTTTACGTCCACCATCTTCCTTCTCTCCCGCCAGCTCTCGCAACACTAAAAAGTTGTTGTGATTTGGCTTAAATGTCTTATGTACGCTTTTTACATTGGTCCAATTTGGTAACATGATGTAAACAGTCCAACTCTTTCCTGTCTGCTGTCCAACGTTCACGCGAAGTTACTATCAAACTTCTGTTTTAACAGAAGTCTGAATTAAGTATTTTAATGATAAGCCCCCATCGCAATGCCATCCCACTTTCTGTTCGACTATATTTGTACACTTTTAATCCAATGTGCCATTTAATTAATATGTTTATTTTTTTTAACATTTACTTTATTGCCCTTGCCAACTGTCGAGAAAAGTGTGATAAAAATAAATGTGAATTATTGTTGAATTGTTTTGTTTAGTTTGTTTTGATTCTCTTTTATTTTCTCATTTGTTGTCTGTCTATGATGGGAATCATTGGCCCGGAGCCTTCCAGAACATTAATGTTTTTCCCCGTGAACTTATAAATAAAAAGTGTATAAATGAATGTGTGCGCGAGTGTTGACTGCATACTTCAGGGCATGAGGTCTGTTTTAATTGTGTTGATGTTGTTCTGTTGCTATTTCAAAAAGAAAATCTAATCGAATATCAAAGACAATATGAGCCTTTAGAGCCATTGAACACGAGCATACAAAGTACTAAAACATTAATATGTGTACGCAAATACACAGCATGAACTTTGACCCAGAGATGAACCCCAGGAAAGCGAGAGGCCTTCCGCAGGCTGCTCTACAGGTTTCCCTGGCCAGCTGTTCTCCTAGTCCCAGAGTGTTTACTGTTCAAACCCACCCCAGTGTGTGTGCTCCATTACCGAAGGCTTTGGGCACTAAATTGAGCGATAAGCAAAACAGTTGGATAGGTTTACGTGGGATGACAATCCTAAGCCTGTGTGCACGTACTTGCACGTGCCTTAAGTGTGTGTGTACCCGAGTGTGTCTATGCCTGACAGTGTTTGTGTCTCGAGTGTGTGTGTGCCTTGAGTTTAGTGTGTGTACCAGAGTGTGTGTGCCTTGAGAGTGTGTTTGCCTGAGTGTATGTGTGCCTTGACTGTGTGTGTGTGTGTGTGTGTGTGTCTGTTCGCCTTGAATGTGTGTTGGCCTTGACGGTACGTCTTGAGTGTGCGTGTGTGTGGCTCGGATAGTGCGTCGGCTAAACTGTTTGAATCCCTGCCAAAGGGGTCCTGGGTTCGATTCCCATGTCCACAGCCCGACCCGTAGCCCTGTCTGAGCATGACGCCCTTTGTCCCCTACCTGTTTCTTAAAGAACGACCGGCTGGCTGAGGGTAACTGTTGGCTTTGTCTCCGCCCAGATATTAATCAGACAGGATGTTTGTTCTTGTTCCAAAATTGGGCAGTCGGCGGGCCGTTGACGTCCGTTCTACCCCAAAGGACTTGTTCACAGCTCCCGTAGCTGGTTCCCAAGATAGTGCAATCACACTACCCTGGTTGTCTCCGATAGCAACCACAAACACATTTGACTCCGTGTTTAGAATCAGGCCGAACTCACGGACTTCGAGACGGAGTCCGAGAGGCGCAACGAGTTCGAGTTCTGGGCCGTTAAATGTCCTGGTTGATGACCGCTGTGGTGAGTTATGAATCACACCGTGGATTATTTATCGCTTCGCCACACCGGTTGCAGTAGACTGGCTCAGTCTACATGCACTCATACAGAAGGATACCGAGCACTTCACTCCCATTCAGAAGTGAATGCTCTGGGCTGCGTTCCAATCAGTTAGAAGAACATCGCCTCCTACACTTAAGCTCGCGACTTATGGAAATGCTGCTCTGCGTTCAGCGTCGCACACTGCCTCCAACGCAGCCGCCGTCTTCGCTGGGGGAACTAACATCCATCGCCTCTCTGCCTCTGAGGCTGAGAGCTCGCGCAGTGGCGTGTAAACACATTATCCAAACTTGTGAATTGGTTCGTTTGTGGCCGGCGACGGAGGGTATGACCTGGCCCGGGCAGGCTGTGTGCGCTTGTTTGCGTTGGATTCTTCAAAAGAAACAGCCATGGGAGATTTATCCAACGCTCGTTTGGGATCAAATGGATGCCAACGGCTCGCCAAATGCGCAAGTTCGAAACCCGCGGAGAGAGGGGCGGGGGGGGGGGGGGGGGGGGGGGGGGGGGTGAACACATCCCGACGTAGACAAGGTCAACACTAAACCTGGGGTCTTCACAAAACAGCCCAATCCTTTAATGATAGACCTGCATCTGGAGTCTCTGTAAGTGGCCTTGCGTGTGTGCGTTGTACTACTGTGCGTGTTGAGGGGGCTCGTCTTTTTTATGAATGTGGCGTGCACATCGCTGCGACGTGCACGAGCGGAGGAAGGCGCAGGGTGACGGCGTTCACAGGCCGGCCGTGCGCCACCTTAATCCCGGCAGGTTAGACGTCTGGAGTGACACATCTCAGGCATGCTGAACGGGGATCCCAGGGAAAGGCGGGGATCAGGGGAGGCTTACAGCAGCGCGGCGCAAGGCCACAGATGGTCTGTCATATTCACACAAGCATTTAGGAGCTAAAGCCCGCACGGGTTACCTTTAATTAAATGCACCATGTGCAAACTCTCTCTCTACCTCTCTCCCTATTACTCTCTCCCTCTCTCTCCAGCAACCACTCTCTCTGCCATCCCCGTTCCTCTCCAAAGTCATCCCTCATCCTCCCTCTTTCTCTTGAATTAATTGGAATATATGGCCTTTACTTTAATTCATTGCGTGCCCCTTTCTCTTTCCCTCTCCCTCACTCTCTCTGACTCCATTTAGCTAACATCCAGTACCTCTCTTTCTCTCTCCCTCTCTCTCTCTCCAATTCCCAGCTCCTTCAATCTCCCTCTCTCACTCCCCCTTCCACTTTATCTCTCTCCCTCCCTTTTCCACTCCCCCTCCCTCTCTCTCTCTCTCTCCAGTTCACAAACTCACTCTTTTTCTCTCTCTCTCTCCTTCAATCTCGCTCTCTCCCTCCCCCCTTCATCTCCCTCCCGACTTCCTCTCCCCCCCCCCCTCTCGCTGCGGTACTGACAGAGTGTAGATTGCAGTACAATAACCCTCTGATTCCAGGGGGGTCATTCCGTTAAAGGACGCCAATCAGGCCAGCAGTCATGATTACGGTGAAAACCAACACTCGAGTCCGAAGGGGTACAATACCGTGACCGGCCCGTCGAATCCTGGGAAACGGGGTCGGGCGCTGTGAATGACACACGGGTGGACACGGGGACACGCAGCGCCAGTGAAGAGGCTGTGGACTGTACAGTTTGTACGGCACTTCAATGTGTTCCCTACAGGGGGCCCGGGATGAGTGGCGGCTAGGGGGTTGGACTCCCAGGGGGAAAGCTGGATGAAGGCCCTGGGTTCAATACCCTATGGGACCGAGAGAGAGAGAGAGAGAGAGAGAGAGAGAGAGAGAGAGAGAGAGAGAGAGAGAGAGAGAGAGAGAGAGAGAGAGAGAGAGAGAGAGAGAGAGAGAGAGAGAGAGAGAGAGAGAGAGAGACAGAGAGCGAGTAAGTGAGCAGTCAGAGGGCGGGCGGGGTGAAGAGGAGAGGGAGGGAGGTGGGTGTCCTGGAGCCAGATGACTAACCAGCCACCTGCTCCTTAACGACATGAATCCGATGATTCCACCGCCAGTCGCTCGGGATAAAGAACGTCCACGAGCGTCTGAGGCGGGGGGTGAACTGAAAATAAGCGGAAAGTGTTTGCTGCACTTTATTTTGCTATTAGTAAAGGAAGAAAAAACACACGTTCTTCATATATTTGCCTTCACATGTCCTCCCCCCCCCCCCCCAGACATCCAGCTCTCCCTCCATTAACTGCATAGTGTTTAAATCAGAACTCCGGAGCGGCCATTTTCTAATCTCCCTCCACGATGAATTCCCCTGGAGGGAGACAGTAAGCTGAGGTGTGTGGGCGTTCCACATCCAGTGTGTCAGAGCTCGCTCTCTCTCTCTCTCTCTCTCTCTCTCTCTCTCTCTCTCTCTCTCTCTCTCTCTCTCTCTCTCTCTCTCTCTCTCTCTCTCTCTCTCTCTCTCTCTCTCTCTCTCTCTCTCTCTCTCTCTCTCTCTCTCTCTCTCTCTCTACAGGGTTTAATGGAGGGCTTCTTCGCACTACTCCGTCTATTTCATGCAAATGAGAGTTCAGGTAACACAACGGAGGCCTGCATGCACATGCACACAGAGGAACACACATACCTGCACGTGCACACACACACACAAAATCACACACGCATGCAAGCACTCACACTCCTCTCAAACAGCACACATGCACAGCACACACATACAAGCACTCACACAAGTTCACACACATGCAAGCACTCAGGCATGCACACACACAAACATGCATACCCAATTGTGTGTTTTCTCTTTGTTAAACTGCTATCATTGCCTCTCTTACAGGCTCTCATCCTCTTTGCCTCCTGTACTCTTGCTCTACTTTCCTGTCATCCCAGCTCTCTCTCTCTCTCTCTCCCCCCCCCCATCTCTCACTCCCCTCTCCCGCCCTGTTTTATTCATAAACATGCTGTTCCATCAGGCCTCTCTGTGTAACTGTCACTCACACTGTGTTTCCGTCAACAACCTTCTCTCGGTTTAGTTATTCTGTGCTCATCTTCACTTAGTAGTTTGACTCTTCAATTCCACCAACTCTCACTTATAATACCACTCATTTATTTAGAACAGCAGCAAAAGTGGGATTTCGTAATACGTCACGGTCCTTAACTCGACTGTGACATCCGAATTTCCCGACAGGGATTAGTTAAAAAGAAATGCATTCGTTTATAATAGGGATTAACTTCAATTAATATTAATTTAAATCCCAAGATCTAAATATATTACACTGACAAAAATAAAAAAAAATAGATAACACAAGAAGGAGTTCTTTATATTCTGCTGCTAACGTTATAAACATTTACAATCAAATATTTGATGTATTTCCTTATGGCTAACAGGCAGCTGAGAGCAGCACTGCTGGTCTGATTGATTCAGACAGGTGGGGATGGATACTATATACATAGGTTCTAGAGAGAGAGAGAGAGAGAGAGAGAGAGAGAGAGAGAGAGAGAGAGAGAGAGAGAGAGAGAGAGAGAGAGAGGGGGGGGGGGGGGGGACAGAGAGGGAGAGAGAGAGAGAGAGAGAGAGAGAGAGAGAGAGAGAGAGAGAGAGAGAGAGAGAGAGAGAGAGAGAGAGAGAGAGAGAGAGACAGATGGAGAGAGATGGGGGATGAAGATAGACAAGACAAAGCAGATGGAGAGGAGGGTAAACCTGAAAGGGGGGAGGTGGGAACCACACCTGTGCAATAAAAACAAAGAGGTTGAAGAGAGAGAGAAAAAATGAAAGAGACAGAAATAGGAGAGAGAGAGAGAGAGAGAGAGAGAGAGAGAGAGAGAGAGAGAGGGACGCACACACACAGGAGAGAGAGAAATAATGAAAGAGACAGGAAGAGAGGGAGAGAGAGAGACAGAGACAGAGACAGAGACAGAGAGAGAGAGTGAGAGAGAGAGAGAGAGAGAGAGAGAGAGAGAGAGAGAGAGAGAGAGAGAGAGAGAGAGAGAGAGAGAGAGAGAGAGAGAGAGAGAGAGACACACACACACACAGGGAGATAGAGATGGAGAGAGACAGAGGGGGGTAATGAAATGAAAGTATAAAGCATATATTTTACCACAAAAGAGGAGAGGAGACAAGGATGACAAGGGGTAGAGAGAGCGGGGGGGGGGGGGGGGGTAGAGGGGAGGGGGGATGGGGTGCGGGAAGAAAGGGGAAGAGAAAAGGGCTGTGTTGATGGAGCGAGGGGTGGCTGGGACAGAGAGAGGGAGGGCTGACAGAGAGAGAGAGAGGGAGATGGAGGAGGGCCAGGTAAATAGCACAACAGGGATCAGACCAGCACTCAGCGTCGACGCACACTTCCTGTTCCTCTTCCATCCATCATTATCCCCCCCCAGCCTCCCCCATCTCACCCACCGCCAAAACACCACCCCTACTTCTCTCTCCCTCTCCCTCTCCCTCTCTCCTCCAACACCATCCCTACCTCTTTCTCTCTCACGCATCACCATCACTAGCTCTCCCCCCTCCCTCTCAACAACATTCCCCATTCCTGACTGAGCGCGCGCACACGCACGCACGCGCGTGCGCACGCACGCACGCACGCACGCACGCACGCACGCACGCACGCACGCACACACACACCCTCCTTCTCATCCCTCATCGGCCTCCCCCCCCCCCCCCCACTATAACAGCCCCTCTTCCCCTATGACATCAGTTCCTGTTTGTCCCTCCCACATCCCCTCCCCTATCACTGCCCCCCACAAACTCTCCCCCCCCCCCCCCCACCCCCCCAATCACATGACGCAGCGTACAGCGTGCTCTAGGTGCGTGACATCACATGATATATAGTGTGTGAGGAGGCGGGGTCTGGCGTGGGGTTCTGTAGATTCACGGGCCTTATGGATCCCGGTGGAGGCGGAGCTACCTGCTTCCATGGTTACGCGGGCG
>NW_021964079.1:35000-37025 GCF_902167405.1 Gadus morhua | reverse complement strand
TTGATTTGTAATTCACACTAGATGGTCTGTACACCGTACCAGATGCACATTGTGATGTGGATTGTAATAAACAAGCACCCTGATGTGTATTGGATTATACAGCAGACTGCGATCTGTATTGTAATAAACAGCATACTGTGATGTGTATTGGATCATACAGCACACTGCGATGTGTATTTTAATCTGCGGTTGGCAAACAGAATGATTAACATTTCCGCTGGGAATCAAACGCTCTCCGAGCAAATAGGTGGGAGGTGTTTCCTTGTGTCAGCGTCGGGGGGGGGGGGGGGGGCGGGCTGCTCCGCGTGATCCAACCCCCCGCAGTGTGCCAGCTGGACGTCTCAAACACTTCATCTCTCCTCGCGGCTCCCCGCATACGCTGGAATCCGCCGGTACAGCGTGGGATCTCCTCATCCCGGCTGACCGCCGCTCGCTCTGGTTCCGGTTCTGGCCGGCTGTCTCCTGCCGTTAGTTCCACTTAGCGGGGAGTGAGTGCTGCTGTCGGGCCAGCGGCCGGGGGCGTCACGGCGTGCGCTCAAACCAAGCGCGGGCCGTAAATTGTATTTTGCGGCGAGTTATTGGGCTATTATGGCGGGGCTTTGAGTGAACAAAGCCTTCCTTCCACTCACTCAGCGGCACAATTAAAATGGCCATTAATCCAGATATCAGCATATCTACGGTTCGGACCGGCGTAATGCAGACACTAAGTGCTTATGAACCCATGGATCAAAGTGATCACCCACCAAACACCAACCCGACGGGCCGAGGTAGGGCCACTCCTGGTGGAGGACGGCTCCTTCTTCTCCTCCTTAGAACCACCATGTGTCCTGGTTCTCAAGTCTCCTACTCCCCTCATTTAGGGGGTTCATATGGTTCATAGGGTTCTCTCTTCTATGTTACCCAGGTCCTGTCCCCCCCCCCCTATATAACCCAGGTTCTGTCTCTCCCCTATATAACCCAGGTTCTGTGCCCCCCCCCCATATAACCCAAGTTCTGTCCCCCCTCCCTATACAACCCAGGTTCTGTCTCTCCCCCATATAACCCAGTTTGTCACTCCCCTATATGACCATGGTCCTGCGTCTCTCTGAAGATGACCAAGATTCGGCCCCTCCCCCAAAATAACCCTGGTCTCTCCCCCTTAATAACCCTGGTCTCTCCCCCTTAATAACCCTGGTCTCTCCCCCTTAATAACCCTGGTCTCTCCCCCTTAATAACCCTGGTCTCTCCCCCTTTGTAACCCTGGTCTCTCCCCCTTTATAACACGGATCCCTCTCCCTATGTAACTCGGGGTCTGTCTCCCTGTCTCCCTCCAGATGACCCAGGACCAGTGCTCTCATAGGAACACGCTGCAGAGCTCGGAGAAGGCCCAGGTCTACAAGGTGGGCATCTACGGCTGGAGGAAGCGGTGCCTGTACCTGTTCGTCCTGCTGCTCATGCTGCTCATCCTGGTGAACCTCGCCCTCACCATCTGGATCCTCAAGGTCATGAGCTTCACCATCGTGAGTCCTCACACACACACACACGCACACGCACGGTCACACGCACGCACGCACGTGACGCACGCGCACACAAGAGCACGAGAACCCGCGCTCTCTCTCTCGCTCGTTCGGTCCCTCACTGACTCACTGACTGGCACTCACACTCACGAGCACCCATGTTCTCTCTCTCTCTCTCTCTCTCTCTCTCTCTCTCTCTCTCTCTCTCTCTCTCTCTCTCTCTCTCTCTCTCTCTCTCTCTCTCTCTCTCTCTCTTTCTTTCACTCATTCACTCACTCACTCACACAGAAGAGTACATAAGCATATTCTCACACAGACGAACAACACAGTAGAAGATATAGACGCACACTCTTTGTAAAGCACAGTAACAGACAGACGCACACTCTTTGTAAAGCACAGTAACAGACAGACGCACACTCTTTGTAAAGCACAGTAACAGACAGACGCACACTCTTTATAAAGCACAGTAACAGACAGACGCACACTCTTTGTAAAGCACAGTAACAGACAGACGGACGCTCACCAGCTG
>NW_021964079.1:17500-30000 GCF_902167405.1 Gadus morhua | reverse complement strand
TAAGGCTCTTTAGTCAGTTCTGTGTGTGGTTGCTTGATAAGGCTCCAAGTTTGGTCTGTGTGTGGTTGCCAGATTAGACTCTTTAGTCAGTTCTGTGTGTGGTTGCCAGATAAGGCTCCAAGTTTGGTCTGTGTGTGGTTGCCAGATTAGACTCTTTAGTCAGTTCTGTGTGGGGTTGCCAGATAAGGCTTTCTAGTCAGGCCGGTGTGGGGTTGCCAGATAAGGTGCTATATTCAAGGGTGTGGATGGTGCTGTACGGTGTTGGACCTATGGAGCTGGGTTGCCAGGTTATTTGAAATGAGGTGTTGTTGCTAGGGGGACTGGGTTACCAGCTAAGTTGATTCAAGGCGTTAATGCTAGGGCAACTGGGTTGCCAGGTTATTTGATATAAGGTGTTTGTTATGGGGGACTGGGTTGCCAGGTTAGTTGATATAAGGTGTTGGTTCGAGGGCAACTGGGTTGCCAGGTAAGGTGATATAAGGTGTTGGTGCCAGGGGGCTGGGTTGCCAGGTAAGGTGATATAAGGTGTTGGTGCCAGGGGGCTGGGTTGCCAGGTAAGGTGATATAAGGTGTTGGTGCCAGGGGGCTGGGTTGCCAGGTAAGGTGATATAAGGGGGTTGTGTTGTGATTACAGGAGGAGAGGAGAGTAGATTCAAGATCAATCTGCTGGTATGGAAGCCTCCAGCACTGCACCACATAAACACACACACACGCACACGCACACGCACACGCACACGCACACACACACACACGCAGGGAAGAAAGAAAGACAGACGGCCCAATAAAAGCCCCCGCTGAATATTGGATATATTTTTCTTATTTCCACTTGTGGGGAACCAGGAGAACGTGTGAGTCCTCTGTCAGGCCACGGCGCTAAGTAATACGCAGAGGCGGCCGGAATAAATATATGAATATCTGAGCGGGTCCTGTGTGTGTTGCCTTCCCTGTCTGCGCTTTTACTGTGGAGGAGGAGGTGGCAGGATATGACAGGACTGGCTTCTGGGGCTTCAGACTCATGGAGAAGCTACTTCTCGTAACACTGTGGTAGTATAGTACTGTAGTCGGTAGTAGTAATGTGTCTGTACTATAGAAAATACTGTACTACTGTATCTGTACTATAGAAATACTTTATTACTGTATCTTTACGATAGTAATACTGTAGTACTGTATCTGTACTATATTAATACTGTAGTACTTTATCTATACTATATTAATACTGTAGAACTTTATCTATACTATATTAATACTGTAGAACTGTATCTGTACTATAGAAATACTGTAGTATTTTATCCAGGGAGAAGCAGAGAGAGGATATCTATAATTAAAGAGGGATAGAGAGAGATCTGTTTAGTAGAGAGAGGGAAGAGGTAGAATCTGTTTAGTACATACACAAATATATATATCAAGAGATAGAGAGAGTAGAGATAGGAGATGTTTCGTAGAAATAGAGAGAGAGCGAGGGGTAGAGACAGAATCTATTTAGTAGAGAGAGCGAGAGAGAGAGAGGGAACGATAGAGAGAATGATAGAGGGAGAGAGAGCGAGAGAGAGAGAGAGAGAGAGAGAGAGAGAGAGAGAGAGAGAGAGAGAGAGAGAGAGAGAGAGAGAGAGAGAGAGAGAGAGAGAGAGAGAGAGAGAGAGAGAGAGAGAGAGAGAGAGAGAACGATAGAGAGAACGATAAAGAGAACGATAGAGAGAGAGAGGGGTAAAGAGAGGATCTGTACCACTCCCTCTCTCCAGCTGAGAGGGAGTGGTAGAACGCGACCGAGGCTAACTGCAGCACACCTGGTGGTGAGGGAGTAAATTATTCATGTGTGTCTGGGTAATTGTGTCTCTCTAATGTTCTTCAGCCAGCAGTACAATCCTTTAAACTAACGCATCGCCTCTGAACCCTAACACACAGTCAGTTAGTCTCCGGTCCCCAAGGGGCGGTCCCTAGAACCTCACTCGCCAGGTGTCTGCTTTGTTCTGCTAAGAGCACCTCACTGCTCCTGGAGAACCGACCCCGCCAAGGGAACATGAGTCAAACATGGGGAGAACATCAGTAGAAAAGCAGTAGAACATCAGTAGAACATCAGTAGAACATCAGTAGAATATCAGTGGTGAACTTCAGTACAGTTTCAGTAGATAATCAGTGGAGAACTTCAGTAGAGAACATCAGTAGAATCTCAGTAGAGAACAACAGTAGAGGAAAACAATAGAGAACATCAGTAGAGAACATCAGTAGAGAACATCAGTAGAATCTCAGTAGAGAAAATCAGTATGGAGCAACAGTAGAACAGCAGTATAAGATAAGTGGAGAACACCAGTAGAACAACTGAAGAACATGAGTGGAAAACTTCAGTAGCACATCACTCGAGAAAATCAGCAGAGATCAGGACGAATTCAAATGTAATCATAATGCTGGGCAATTAACTCTCTGAATAATCACTTTTAGAGAATTTCCCAGAGAAGCCGAGATAAAACTCACCTTGGATCTGACTAATTACCGGATCCAATCAGTCCCGTTGGTAGACTTGAAGTGTGTGATTCCTCTTTTTGGGTGGAATGATCAAAGGTGGAGTAACAGCCTCGTGATGGGGAACGGCTAGACGTCCGCTCGTCCTCATCTGATCCTCTTCTGAAGGTCTAGTTAACCTCAGGTTGTGCTTGGTCAGAACTACAGGGAGTGTCTCAATATTCATACTTAAGATTAGATATCATTTATTTACATGTATTTGACCATCTGACAAATATGTTGTATATTTATAAATGTTCTCGGACGAACGGTCGACGGCCTTTCAAAATGATTATTATTCATTCATTCATTAAGTTATTCATAGAATAAAAATAATAGTTTTAATAAACAATGTGTTAAATCGCTAGTGCTGTTCATTGTTTTGTAATAAAACCTCATGTTTCTTTAATGACTTAAACTGCAGAGTGGTAGAAAGGATTCAGCACACCTTAACCCTCTCTGCGTGGCCTTTATTGCGGGGATGTGATCTGTTCTCTGATTGGTTATCTTGTTCGTAGCGTGGCGGTCGATGACGGCGGAAGGCGTTAGCGAGAGTGAGTGGCAGCGGAGCGTCGTATTAGCAGGAAACGCACGACTGGCAAAGTGTCCTCTTAAGACCACGCCGTGTCCTCATAAATACCGTATTGATCTCCCGGCCAGACGCCGCTGCACTCACTGATCAATAATGGGGTAAATTGGCTCAAACATAAGCATCAGATCAAATAAAAAATACGGGCGAGAAGGAGATGAGGCCTGCATTGTGGTTGCTTCCGCCACACTTTGTTTGTGTGTTCTCGCAGCGTGACAACGTGAATCCTTACCCTCTCTTTGTATGCAATCATTTATTGTGTTGGTTTCAGGACGCGCCGGCTTTGTTGGTTTTATCTCTGTTTATGTGTCATTTGTTTGTTTGAGGGAAGCGTAATGTTCTCCATTGTGTGGACGATAAAGTTGTGTGGTGTTATTGTGTTCTTTATTTATGTGTTTGCTTTAGGACGGCATGGGAAATCTCCGCATCACGGAGAAAGGATTAAAAGTGGAGGGGCCCTCAGAGTTCCTGCAACCGCTCTACGCCAAAGAAATCAAGTCCAAACCGGTAAGACTCTCCAGTAAATCCAGTCAAAACCAGTTAGAATCTGCAGTTAATCCAGTCCAAACTGGTTCAAAGAGATACAGTTCATTCCAGTGCAAACTGGTTACATTCTCCAGTTAATCCAGTCCAAGATGGTAAAATGATAAAGTTAATCCAGTCCAAACTAGATAGATAATCCAGTTATCCAGTCCAAACCAGTGAATAGTTTGACTAACTCAACCCTATCCCGATGTTATAGCCTGATAAACCATTGATACAGAGGCTGTGGACTATTTATATAAGTGGAAGCAATAAAATCGTTGTTATGAATTCAATCAATCAATGGAGAGGGATAATGTGAGTGATCTGGTCATCATGAAGAGAAGAGCCTTCAGGGGTCACGACCCCCCGCCGCCCCCTGGCACGCCCTCTGGCTTGATGTAACCATGCCGACCGGCTCGCTGTATCATCCCCCACTTGATATTCTGTTTACACTCTTTGATTTAGTTTTGTACTTTTGTGCTATTGTACTTTTCTTTGTTATTGTGTTTTGACAATGCAAATATAAGTTTTCCATGCTAATGAATCGCTCTTTGAACACAGAGACAGGAGAGAGAGAGACGGAGAAAAAGAAAGAGATAGAGAGAGACAGAACGATACGGAGAGAGAGACGGACAGAGAGTAAAAGGGAGAGAGATGCAGAGAGAGAGAGAGAGAGAGAGAGAGAGAGAGAGAGAGAGAGACTTAGAGTGAGCGAGAGAGAGCGATACAGAGATCTAGAGAGAGAGAGAGAGAGAGAGATACAGAGATCTAGAGAGAGAGAGAGATACAGGGAGAAAAAGAAAGGGAGATGGAGACAGGGAGAGAGAGAGAGACGGAGAGTGCAGAGTGCAGCAGTGTTCGCTGTATGAGTCCCGATGCGACAACGTAAACCTTTAATTACTGAACATGTATTTCTCTCTGACACGCGCCCCATGAGCAAGGTGGTGGGGCCATCTGTTCCATCTCATCAAACCGACGCTTCAACAGCCACACGCGTCCCCCCGACAGTCCCCCCCCCCTCCATCCCCGCCTGCCTGACGAGATGTTCTGCATTAAAAGCCCCCCCCCCCCCCCCCCCCCCCAATAACTCAGGAGAAGTCGCGCGCTTAAACACAGAGTGGGTGGTCCTTGTTATTCCAACCCCTCTGAGATGTCTGCTTAACCGCTCTTCTCAGGTACGGGGGTCCTCTTCCTCATCCACCTGGGGAGTGTGATGACGTGTGTGACGATCGTACTGTAACAGGGGCTGCGTTAGTGTAACGGGTTCCTCTGCTCAGAACACATTGGTACGCAGTGTTACTGTAACGCAGAGAGAACAGGTTATCCTCTGCTCAGAACACATTGGTACGCAGTGTTACTGTAACGCAGAGAGAACAGGTTATCCTCTGCTCAGAACACATTGGTACGCAGTGTTACTGTAACGCAGGGAGAACAGGTTATCCTCTGCTCAGAACACATTGGTACGCAGTGTTACTGTAACGCAGAGAGAACAGGTTATCTTCTGCTCAGAACGCATCGCAGTGTTACCCTGACGCTGAGAGAACAGGTTATCTTCTGCTCAGAACGCATCGCAGTGTTACTGTAACGCAGAGAGAACAGGTTTTTCCTCTGCTCAGAACACATCCCAGTCTTACCCTGACGCTGAGAGAACAGATTCGCCATGCTCAGAACGTTGCCGTGACGCTGAGAGAACAGGTTTGCTATGCTCAGAACGTTGCCGTGACGCTGAGAGAACAGGTTGCCCCTGCTCAGAATGCATCGCAGTGTTAATTTGCAGTCCACGACACGAACTCACACAACAAAAATAAACTGAAAAGTTGAACCATTGGCGTGTGTGGTCTCAATCACAGCTCCCAATCCTGGCCCAAAGACCCGTGGATCCACTGTTCCCCAACGGGGCGCGGCTGCAGTCTGCCATCTGTCCCCGACTGCCAGCGGGGACGCAGCTCGTCCTGTTCTGGTTTTATGTTCCTTAAATGATGCTTGACTAAGATGTGTCCCTTCGTCTTCCTCCCGTAGGGTCACCCGCTCTTCCTGCAGTCCTCCAGAAATGTGTCCGTCAACGTGGTCAACGGCAACAACAAGGTCCTGACTCAGCTGGTGGCAGGTGAGTCCCACCTGTCTCTGCCCCCTTCCTGAGCCCCCCTAATCCTCCGTCCCCCAGGGCACGTCCCCTGTGAGTCACACCCGTCCGTCCGTCAGCAAGCCTCGACCGAATCAGGAGCAGGGTGGACTTCATTACACTCTAGGATGATTCTACAGACACGCTGTGGACCTCAGGGTTTGAACCCCGAACCTCCGGGCTAGGAGTCCAGTACCCTCCTCACGAGACTGCCCTGGCATTGCCGTCAGCTCGAGGTTCCCCGTGCCCCCGCTACCCACTTCGTGGCAGGGGACAGGCCGGTGGCAGTCCGCCGGCGTCCACATCCATCCATCTCTCCGGCTAAACCGCGGTTGACGCTCAGCTGTCGCCTCTCCTGCATAACTGAGAGACGCTCTCTTGGCGGAGGCGTCTTTGATGGCGCGCCGAGAGTGACGGAATCAATTGAGCGACGGCCAATCAATCACAACCGCCAACCGCCGCCAACCGCCGCTGCCGCCACCGCTGCGGCTGTCATGGCTGGAGACAAAACAATTTCCGATTGGAGTAATGGAGTTGTCTTGTCCAGACTCGTTTCCTTCTCCCACTAGTTTGTGTTTACCGTGACAGCACAACAGACGTCTCCCCCGGGCACAAAGCTCTCCCCTGCTTTTGCCTTTTTAGATTTCGTTGAGATATTTCTTCTTCTTCTTCTTCTTCTTCTTCTTCTTCTCTCGCCGGCCTCCGGGTGTGACCTCCCAGGACGCGGAGGATCCGGGGACGTGGCGGGAGGGGGAACTCGGTGTTCCCTCTACCCCCGGGTCTCCGTGCATCACGGTTGACAGTTCCACTCTGAGCTGTGGAATAGCGTGATCCTTCTCTCCGGCAACGCGGACCGCACTCGCTCTGCCACTGCCCACTAGACTAGCTCAGAATCTGAGCCGAGGAAATTGATATTTATATATACTAACGCATAAGTACCGCGGCAGACAGAACCGCACACTGAGGCCACTATAGAGAGAGTCAACTCCGGTTCTTCAAACTCAGGGACGGACAGAATAACCCTCTTAGAAACGCCACTCCCAGACAGATGGTGGAATGAGGTCATACAGGAGATCTGTATGAAGATTCAAACTAACTACACATGGAGATCTTTCCGAGGAGCGTGCCCCACATACTGATTCTACCAATGAAGCAATTTATATGATTTTTTCAATGCAAGTAACGCAGTTCTGCACATCAAACGGGGAAAATAAAGAAAGGAATCTACAGGCTCCAGCTGGTTGACCCTCCCATAATAAGCTGTGATATGCCGGCCCCAGACCAACCCATAATAAGCTTTGTTGTGCAGACCATCCCATAATAAGCTGTGTTGTGCAGGCTCCAGACCATCCCATAATAAGCTTTGTTGTGCAGACCATCCCATAATAAGCTGTGTTGTGCAGGCCCCATAGCATCCCATAATAAGCTTTGTTGTGAAGACCATCCCATAATAAGCTTTGTTGTGCAGCTTCCAGACCATCCCATAATAAGCTGTGTTGTCAAGACTCCATACCCCAGACCATCCCATAATAAGCTGTGTTGTGCAGGCTCCAGACCATCCCATAATAAGCGGTGTTGTGCAGACCATCCCATAATAAGCGGTGTTGTGCAGACCATCCCATAATAAGCGGTGTTGTGCAGACCATCCCATAATAAGCGGTGTTGTGCAGACCATCCCATAATAAGCGTTGTTGTGCAGACCATCCCATAATAAGCTGTGCTGTGCAGGTTCCAGGGGGTTCCGGGCCCAGGGGAAGCTCCTGGAGGTGAAGTCCACCAGCGGGAAGCTGCTCTTCTCGGCCGATGAGCAGGAGGTGGTGGTGGGGGCGGACCGCCTACGCGTCATGGGTGAGTCAGGACACACCCCTCTACATATTAACCATGCCTCCCCTGGTCGGAAACACCCCTTTACATCCTAGCCACGCCTACTACGCTCGGACATACCCCTTCACATATGAAACACGCCCTCCTGTTGTCTGAAACGCCTTTACATAATAGCCACGCCTCCTGTGGTCTGACACACCCCTTTACATCATTGCCACGCCTCCTGGGGTCGGACACACCTTTACATCATAGCCACGCCTCCTGGGGTCGGACACACCTTTAAATCATAGCCACGCCTCCTGTGGTCTGACACACCCCTTTACATCATTGCCACGCCTCCTGGGGTCGGACACACCTTTTACATCATAGCCACGCCTCCTGGGGTCGGACACACCTTTACATCATGGCCACCCTTGGTCTACTGGACCAGGGCTGTGGGCAGGTCCAGGTAACATTGGCTGGATGAGGAAGCTACACGCAGACAATCGATTTTTATTCCTGTCTTCTCTAAAACAGAAACTGTGCTGAACTAACCCCTATTGTGTGCTATCACTAACCCTCAGCCTAGCTCTCACCCTAACTCTTACCCTTACCCTCACCCTCACCCTATCTCTCACCCTTACCCTCACTCTAACCCTAACTCTTACTCTCACCCTCACCCTCACCCTCCCCCTCACCCTGACCTTAATTACTGCTGACCTAACGCTAGTCCGTGTTCCGAATGAAGCTCTGCACTGAACAACATTCATTCCACTATTCTCCCTCTCTTTCTCTCTCACACACTCTCTACCTTTCCCTACCTCTCTTTCTCTCTCACACTCTCTCTCACATTCTTTACCTCTCTCTCACATTCACACTCTTTACCTCTTTCTCCCTCTGTTTTTCTCTCACACTCACTCCCCCCCTCTCTCTCACACTATCTACCTCTCTCTCTATCCCACTCTATACGTATCTCTCTCTCTCTCTCTCTCTCTCTCTCTCTCTCTCTCTCTCTCTCTCTCTCTCTCTCTCTCTCTCTCTCTCTCTCTCCCTCTCTCTCTCTCTCTCTCTCTCTCTCTCTCTCTCTCTCTCTCTCTCTCTCTCTCTCGCTCTCTCTCTCTCTCTCATACACCTATGGTGCAAAGTGCATGAACATAAATCCAGTTGTATTGAGAAAAGTGGATTAAAAAAAGGCAGGAGAGGGAGAGAGGTGAGAAAGCTGTATGGGGAGAGCGTGCCAGAACAAGGTTGAGAGAGAGAGAGAGAGAGAGAGAGAGAGAGAGAGAGAGAGAGAGAGAGAGAGAGAGAGAGAGAGAGAGAGAGAGAGAGAGAGCGAGAGAGAGAGAGAGAGAGTGCAAGAGAGAGAGAGAGAGAGAGAGAGAGAGAGAGAGAAAGAGAGAGAGAGAGAGGGGGGGAGGGGGGAGGGGGGGATGGAGATGAGGAGAGAGAGAGCGCGAGAGTACATCAACCAGATGTGTTCCACTGTTAGAGGGATAATTATCACCTCATTGTCCCACCCTGAGGTGTGTTCTGTGTTTGTGCGCGTGTGTGTGTGTATCTGTGTGTGTGTGTATCTGTGTGTGTGTGAGGGCCAGTCAGACATTGTAAAGCGAGGACCTCTTGGCAGTGAGGACATGCGGTCCTCACTTTGCTTCCTCCTTAGTATTCAGACGCGCTCCCCTCTAATTGGAGAAGGTTCTCACTGCCACGGAACCCCAGGGCGGTTCTCCTGACAGACGGAGAACAGACACAGCCCCGGCCGGGGTCAGACGCTACCCCGAATCAGACTGCTCCTCTCAGTGGGCCCTGACTGACCGCTCAATAAAGCGAGGGTTTGCAGCTCAAGTGCCAGAAAGTGGTCTGGACGTTGCGGGCGGGTTTTGCTGGTTCTCTCGCTGACAGCCCGCTCTCCGAGACGCCGCTGCCGCCATAGTCTGGGCCAGCAGGCGCCGGGAGAAAAAAAACACGCCGCTGTTAGTCGGACCGCGTGCCTCAGAGAGTCTCATCACGAGCTCGGAGACTGACGCACGACTTCACTTTATGCTGCAGAGTCTGCAAAGCGTCATGCAGTTAAAAAACACGCTTTTCACCTCAGACGTCAGATCCGATTATAGAAACACATTAATGCTATCTATTAAAAGATGCGTTTAAGAACAAATGACCGGGGGGTAGGGGGGGGGGGTGGTACATTTTGTCACCGCGTCCCGGGAGAGAGACTCATGAGCTCGGGGAGACTCCCCGGTTCTCCTCGTCTCCACGGGGACCCCAGAACCGGGGGGGGGACTCCCGGGTCTGGGCTCCTGGACTCCACAGGGAGCACAGCCTCGAGTGTAGCTCGCTGTGTCTCTCCTCCTTCCTCGGAGACAGTCGGAGAGCAGGCTGCGCTCGGCGGAGCAGGTGGACGGTCCCTGCCTTCAGTCCGGAACTCTTAATAACCAGACATCTTCTCTGAGTTGTACCTGGCGTCGTTTCAGCGGCTGAAGGGTCCAAAGACAGCCTGGGAGCAACTCCCCTCCTCCTCTGGGGACCGGCAGGGGAACGTGGAGGAGCTTGCTGATGGTTTCTCAGTTGGAAGCCAGACGGGGAAGAGTGTATCAGAGCCCAGAGGGAGGACGGGGCTGGTGGAGAGCAGAGGGAGGATAGAAGACCCACCTTACCTGCTTTAGGGGTCTGAGGCTCCTAGTAGAGGACCAGCCTGGACCAGAGGAGGTCTGAGGCTCGTGGTGGACCAGCCTGGACCAGAGGAGGTCTGAGGCTCGTGGTGGACCAGCCTGGACCAGAGGAGGTCTAAGGCTCGTGGTGGACCAGCCTGGACCAGAGGAGGTCTGAGGCTCGTGGTGGACCAGTCTTGACCAGAGGAGGTCTGAGGCTCCTAGTGGACCAGCCTGGACCAGAGGCGGTCTGAGGCTCGTGGTGGACCAGCCTGGACCAGAGGCGGTCTGAGGCTCGTGGTGGACCAGTCTGGACCAGAGGAGGTCTGAGGCTCGTGGTGGACCAGTCTGGACCAGAGGAGGTCTGAGGCTCGTGGTGGACCAGTCTGGACCAGAGGAGGTCTGAGGCTCCTAGTAGTGGACCAGTCTGGACCAGAGGAGGTCTGAGGCTCCTAGTGGACCAGCCTGGACCAGAGGCGGTCTGAGGCTCGTGGTGGACCAGTCTGGACCAGAGGAGGTCTGAGGCTTTTAGTGGACCAGTCAGGACCAGAGGAGGTCTGAGGCTCCTAGTGGACCAGTCTGGACCAGAGGAGGTCTGAGGCTCCTAGTGGGCCAGCCTGGACCAGAGGCGGTCTGAGGCTCGTGGTGGACCAGTCTGGACCAGAGGAGGTCTGAGGCTCCTAGTGGACCAGCCTGGACCAGAGGAGGTCTGAGGCTCGTGGTGGACCAGTCTGGACCAGAGGAGGTCTGAGGCTCCTAGTAGTGGACCAGTCTGGACCAGAGGAGGTCTGAGGCTCCTAGTGGACCAGCCTGGACCAGAGGCGGTCTGAGGCTCGTGGTGGACCAGTCTGGACCAGAGGAGGTCTGAGGCTTTTAGTGGACCAGTCAGGACCAGAGGAGGTCTGAGGCTCCGAGTGGACCAGCCTGGACCAGAGGCGGTCTGAGGCTCGTGGTGGACTAGTCTGGACCAGAGGCGGTCTGAGGCTCGTGGTGGACCAGTCTGGACCAGAGGAGGTCTGAGGCTTTTAGTGGACCAGTCAGGACCAGAGGAGGTCTGAGGCTTTTAGTGGACCAGTCAGGACCAGAGGAGGTCTGAGGCTCCGAGTGGACCAGCCTGGACCAGAGGCGGTCTGAGGCTCGTGGTGGACTAGTCTGGACCAGAGGAGGTCTGAGGCTCGTGGTGGACCAGTCTGGACCAGAGGAGGTCTGAGGCTTTTAGTGGACCAGTCAGGACCAGAGGAGGTCTGAGGCTTTTAGTGGACCAGCCTGGACCAGAGGCGGTCTGAGGCTCGTGGTGGACCAGTCTGGACCAGAGGAGGTCTGAGGCTTTTAGTGGACCAGTCAGGACCAGAGGAGGTCTGAGGCTCCTAGTAGTGGACCAGTCTGGACCAGAGGAGGTCTGAGGCTCCTAGTAGTGGACCAGCCTGGACCAGAGGAGGTCTGAGGCTCCTAGTGGACCAGCCTGGACCAGAGGCGGTCTGAGGCTCGTGGTGGACCAGTCTGGACCAGAGGAGGTCTGAGGCTTTTAGTGGACCAGTCAGGACCAGAGGAGGTCTGAGGCTTTTAGTGGACCAGTCAGGACCAGAGGAGGTCTGAGGCTCCTAGTGGACCAGCCTGGACCAGAGGAGGTCTGAGGCTTTTAGTGGACCAGTCAGGACCAGAGGAGGTCTGAGGCTCCTAGTGGACCAGCCTGGACCAGAGGAGGTCTGAGGCTTTTAGTGGACCAGTCAGGACCAGTCGAAGTCTGAAGCTCCTAGACGAGGACTCAGCTGACTGGGCAGTCGCTCCTACTGTCATTCTCCATAATAATAGCAATTAGATGAATTTACCTCAAATTGGTTGGTTCGGAGTGAGGAAAAATGTTTTGCCTTGAATGTAGCGCTTTCATCTTGAAAGGCTAAGTGGTTGCTTGATGGCTGGTTAAATTGGGCTGTTTTGTCATTGTGAGACGCTTTTATCATCATGAATGGAGAGAATAACCCTGTCACCCGTGCATCTCCTCTTCATAACAGACCGGCTTGCTTGTTAAAACAGACCAATCGAAAGCAAGTCGGTTAAAACCGACCAATGGAACGCTGGTTTGGTCATTCCGGACATGTCGGGACGTTAATTGTATTCCCAGAGCGTCACACTAGCAGTGATATAATCGAGGTAGTTCATACTACGGAATTCGTTGTACCAGGAGCTGCTCTTCGTTTTTGCATGCGGTGTGAACATTTCATGACCTTCGTAGGAGGAGAATTCAGGGGTGCAGAGATATTTACATATTTGTTTAGGCGCTCATTTGAATATTAATTGATCTTTCCGAGGAGGT
>NW_021964079.1:0-7500 GCF_902167405.1 Gadus morhua | reverse complement strand
AATAGATATAATAATAATAGATAATAGATGTAATATACATACAGTAGATATCCTTTAAGATAACGGTTTTATCGCCGACCATGATCGGCTGATCCGATGTCTCAGACGGATGCTGAGATAAACGCTCTCTTTTTGCTATCTTTCGAAATTAAGTCAAATACCCAAAACCGGCGCAGCGGCTTCTCTGTTTTGTTTCTAACAACGACTGAGTGATTCCATTCATCAATGTCAAGGATGCCTCCCAGCATAATAACCTTCATCCTCCTCCTCCTCATCCTCATCATCATCGTATCATTACCACAATAATACCACCAACTTCTGCGCAGATTTATTCAACTGAGACGGCCTTGGGAGTCGTCCTCCGTTTAGGTCGGGGAGGGGTTTGTATATCGAACGGATAACCATCAGGATTATAAATCCTGTTTCTCTTAAGTGCACCGTGTGCAGGACAGGAAACAGATCATACTGAGACAGGAAACGCAGTCATGACGAGACAGGAAACGCAGTCATACGAGACAGGAAACCCAGTCATACTGAGACAGGAAATGCAGTCATACCGAGACAGGAAACTCAGTCATGATGAGACAGGAAACGCAGTCATAACGAAACAGGAAACGCAGTCATACCGAGACAGGAAACGCAGTCACACTGAGACAGGAAACGCAGTCATAACGAAACAGGAAACGCAGTCATAACGTAACAGGAAACGCAGTCACATTGAGACAGGAAACGCAGTCACATCGAGACAGGAAACACAGTCATACCCAGACAGGAAACGCAGTCATACCGAGACAGGAAACGCAGTCATACCGAGACAGGAAACGCAGTCATAACGAAACAGGAAACGCAGTCATACCGAGATAGGAAACGCAGTCATACCGAGACATGAAATGCAGTCACACTGAGACAGGAAATGCAGTCACACTGAGACAGGAAATGCAGTCATACTGAGACAGGAAACGCAGTCATACCAAGACAGGAAACGGAGTCATGATGAGACAGGAAACGCAGTCATAACGAAACAGGAAACACAGTCATTCGTGACAGGAAACCCAGTCATGCTGAGACAGGAAACGCAGTCATACTGAGAACTTTGAAAAGTTTGGGTTCACCTTGCAAGTTGTGTGTAGGTAAGCCGTCTCTGAAGGTACCCCGGGTTTCTTATTAACTTAACTCAGCGTTCTTTACTCACGACCTGCTCGCCATCTGTGCGCCGCTGGGTCAAAGGTCACGGAAGGCTCAAAAGCTCACAGAATGAGATTGACAAAACGTTTCCCGCTGTGGAGCGTCGTGACGCTTCTCCCGTGAAGAGATTGACGCCGCAGACACAATGATGGATGGCACCAGAGGAAAAACAATTTCCTTCCATGAACCTGTGGCTAACCATCTTCTGGATGGCCGTGTTCGTGGAGAAGATAGTGGAAGACATAAGCAACACGCAGCGGAGATGGAATGTTAAACATTTCTTATCGTGGTGTCCTGAATACAGGCATCATCCCGACAGACTGAGACGCCCTGCTCTGGTTAGACAGCTGAACACAGGATATTTAGTGTCTTCTCCTACATGGACTGGATGAGGTCTGTTCCAGACAACAGCATGTTGGTGGAGACAGCGGAGTCAGACTTCAGCCTCCTACACCTAAGACAGCAGACCAGGCCGTGCGTACTGCTCCGACCTCTCACAACCGTCTTGCTTGTTATTTTTTATTTTTGTTGTGTGCTTCCTCCTCACTCTGGCTCTGAATGAAAACAGGTGTAACTCGTTAACCGATCCCCGTTCTTGTGATTTCAGGTGCAGAGGGCGCCGTGTTCAGCGGCTCTATAGAAACACCTCACGTCAGAGCGGAACCCTTCAAAGAACTGCGGTGAGTACGGCAGTGTAAATATATATACTTATAAATATATACACACACACACACACACACATGCAATACGGCTCACACACCCACCATGTTGTCTTCAGCTCTTAATTTATTATTCTATCACTTGCGTTGTCCCTGCACCTCCTCCTGTCCTCCTCTTCTTCCTCCCTTGATGAGGAGAAGCCCCTGGCGTGTTCTCCTGGTCACTGAGAAGGTCATTAAGACTCCGGGGTTCAGATTTGTCCGACCACAAATGAGGCGAGCACGTGCTGTTTGGGGCGTGCCTGTGGTGTCAGACGTCTGGTTGCGTCTTCACGGGACTCAGACTCACGCTGCTGTCACACTGGGCAGGAGAGTGTTTTCATGTCGCCCACAATCCAATCTTTAACTCCTCACTCCGTGGCAGGTAGCAATCTCAGGACCGCACCACGTCCGCACAGCCACACAACCACAGTTTATCAGTGATGTTCCACCCCCCACTGACTCACCTCCTCCCTCCTCCTCCTCCACCACCACCCACCTCCCCTCCTGTCCCTCCTCCTGTACCGCATGTTCCCCCCGTGTCACAGCGAAGGAAGAGCGGGAGAGAGAGGAGGAGAGGGAAGGGGAGCTAGGAGGAGGGAGAAGGGGAGAGAGGAGGAGAGGGAAGGGGAGCTAGGAGGAGGGAGAAGGGGAGAGAGGAGGAGGGAGGAGGAGAGGGTGGAGGAGAGGAAAAGGGAGAGAAGGGGAGAGAGGAGTAAAGATGAGGAGGAGAGAGAGGAGGAAGAGAGGGAAGAGAGAGGTGGAGAGATAAGAGAGAGGAAGAGGAGAGAGGAGGGAGGAGGAGAGATGAGGAGAGGGAAGGAGGAGAGAGGAGAGAGAGGAGGAGGAGAGGGAAGAGAGGGGCAGAGATAAGAGAGAGGAAGAGGAGAGAGGAGGGAGGAGGAGAGATGAGGAGAGGGATGAGGAGGGAGGAGAGGAGAGGGAAGGAGGAGAGAGGAGAGAGAGGAAGAGGAGAGGGAAGAGTGGGGCAGAGATAAGAGAGAGGAAGAGGAGAGAGGAGGGGACAGAGGAGATAAGTAGAGGGATGAGGAGAGATATGAGGAGGGAGGAGAGGAAGAGAGAGGAGGAGGAGAGGGAAGAGAGAAGGGGAGAAATAAGAGAGAGGAGGAGGAGAGGGAAGGGGACAGAGGAGGAGAGGAGGAGAGGGATGAGGAGGAGAGAGATGAAGAGGGAGGAGGAGAGAAAGTAGAGAGATGTTGGCTGTCTGGAGGATCAGAGAGGAGGGAGGAAGAGAGAGAGGAGAGATGTGGCATGTCAGAGCAGCTCCTGTGTCTTCAGTTATCTTCTCAGCAGCTGGGCCGCGCCACAGAGACGGTTGCCGGGGCCATTTTTTATCATTATGGGATGTGACATGGTAGTCCAGAGCCAAACAGAAAGGAACTCTATCACCGTGACCCCCCAAGCCCTCCCCCCTCCTCCTCTCCTCTCTCAATCTCCCATGTTCTCTCACCCCTCATCCTCTCCTCTCCCCCTCTTCCTCCCCTCTCCTCTCCCCCTCCTCCTCCCCTCTCTCCATCTTCCCTCTCCTCCCCCCCCCCCTCCTCCCCTCTCTCCATCTTCCCTCTCCTCCCCCCCCCCCTCCTCCCCTCTCTCCATCTTCCCTCTCCTCCTCCCCTCTCTCCATCTTCCCTCTCCTCTCCCCCCCTCCTCCTCCCCTCTCTTCATCTTCCCACTCCTCTCCCCCCTCCTCTCCCCCCTCCTCTCCCCTCTCCCCTGCTATCCTCTCCTCCCTCTCCCTTCTCCTCTCATCTCCTCCCCCCAACCCTCTTTTCACTCACCTTTCCCTTCAAGAGACCCTCCATAAGAGACCCCTGATCTATGCAAGCTACACCCCTATCTGGATTGGGGGGCACCCCGGGTAATGGGGCACCCTTTGAAGTGGGGCACCGTGGGGAGGGGGGCACCCTGGAGAGTGGGGCACCCTGGAGAGTGGGGTACCCTGGAGAGTGAGGCACCCTGGATAGTGAGGCCCCCTGTGGAGTGAGGCACCCTCGGGATTGAAGCACCCTCGGGAGTGAAGCACCCTGTGGAGTGAGGCACCCTGTGGAGTGAGGCACCCCTGGGTGCGGGTTACCCCCGGAGAGCGGTTTCATTCCGCCGCCCGCCTCCTCGGCGCGGCTGCTCTCTGTTCCCGCCGCGATGAGATCAGCGCCCCGTGGCAGCTCATCGCCGTGGTTACGTGAAGGCCACATCCAGCGCCAGCCGATGTGTTTCTGCTCTCCCCGCGGTGGCGGCGGGCGCTGGCTGAATACTAAGAGAGATGAGAGGGAGACAGCTGCACCCCCTCCTCCCCCTCACCCCCTCCTCCCCCCCAGCAGGGCGGAGAGGACAAGGCTGTGAGTGCAGGCTTCACTCACTCAGGATAACGGAGACATCAGGACACGGTTATGAGCGAGAGCTTCATTTGCTGACAATAAGTCTTCATTAGTGAGAGAGTGAAGGGATCTTCCATGACAGGGTTGTTAGCGAGACCCTGAACAAAGCTTCCTCTTTGGCTTTGTTAGAAGGAGGGATTTCCATATATTAAAATGATTCTCAGAACATTGTTTTTGTACATTATTCATCCTCTTAGTTGTTTATCCCCAAAACTCTGGTGTCTCTAAAACATTCCCAGCTTCCCAGCTTCCCAGCTGCGGGGATTTACCTTGCTGGCGTATCCCTGGTGTGATTTCATTGTGGTCGTCTTGCTGTGAAGATTATCCCTGTTCGGACGTCACTCTTTGTGTCTTGGCATCACGAGGTCACATCCTGTTCCGCGGTTGTTGTGATGCCGCTAACCGTGACGCTCCTGGGTGTGATGTCACTAGTGCTCCTGGTTGTGATGTCACTAGTGCTCCTGGTTGTGATGTCACTAGTGCTCCTGGTCGTGATGTCACTAGTGCTCCTGGTCGTGATGTCACTAGTGCTCCTGGTCGTGATGTCACTAGTGCTCCTGGTCGTGATGTCACTAGTGCTCCTGGTCGTGATGTCACTAGTGCTCCTGGTTGTGATGTCACTAGTGCTCCTGGTCGTGATGTCACTAGTGCTCCTGGTCGTGATGTCACTAGTGCTCCTGGTTGTGATGTCATTAGCGGCCCTGGTTGTGATGCCACTAGCGCTCCTGGTTGTGATGTCATTAGCGGCCCTGGTTGTGATGTCACTAGTGCTCCTGGTTGTGATGTCATTAGCGGCCCTGGTTGTGATGTCACTAGTGCTCCTGGTTGTGATGTCATTAGCGGCCCTGGTTGTGATGTCATTAGTGCTCCTGGTTGTGATGTCATTAGCGGCCCTGGTTGTGATGTCATTAGCGTCCCTGGTTGTGATGTCACTAGCACTCCTGGTTGTGATGTCATTAGCGGCCCTGGTTGTGATGTCACTAGTGCTCCTGGTTGTGATGTCATTAGCGGCCCTGGTTGTGGTGTCACTAATGCTCCTGGTTGTGATGTCATTAGTGGCCCTGGTTGTGATGTCACTAGTGCTCCTGGTTGTGATGTCATTAGCGGCCCTGGTTGTGATGTCACTAGTGCTCCTGGTTGTGATGTCACTAGCGCTCCTGGTTGTGATGTCACTAGTGCTCCTGGTTGTGATGTCACTGACCCCGGCGCTCCTGGTTCCAGGCTGGAGTCCCCGACCCGCTCCCTGATCATGGAGGCTCCGAAGGGCGTCCAGATCCTGGCGGAGGCGGGAGACATCCAGGCCTCCTGCAGGAACGAACTACGCCTGGAGTCCAAGGACGGAGAGGTGGGGGGACCCCTCTCTCTCATCTCTCACCCTCTCACACTCTCTCCTTCTCTCCATCTCTTAATCTCTCACAACTCTCTCACTCTCTCACCAGTTTCTCCTTCTCTCACTCTCACCAATCTATGTCTCTCACTCTCTCGCCATTCTCCCCATCTCTCACTCTCTCACCACTCTCCCCATCTCTCACTCTCTCACCACTCTCCCCATCTCTCACTCTCTCCTTCTCTCACTCTCACCTCTCTCCCCACTCTCTCACTCACTCACTCTCTCACCCCTCTCCCCACCTCTCACCTCTCACCACTCTCTCCTTCTCTCACTCTCTCATCATTCTCTCCCCATCTCTCCCCTCTCTCACTACCCTCTCCATATCTCTCTCACCACTCTCTCACTCTCTCCCCACTCTCCCCATTGCTCACTCTCTCACTCTCTCCTTCTCTCACTCTCTCCCCACTCTCCCCATTGCTCACTCTCTCACTCTCTCCTTCTCTCACTCTCTCACCTCTCTCCCCACTCTCTCACTCTCTCACCCCTCTCCCCGCCTCTCACCCCTCACCTTCCTGTGCTCTGCCCTCTGTGTCAGATCTCTCTGGACGCCACGAGGATCCGCCTGCTCGGTCTGCTGGACGGGAAGGCCTCGTCCTCGTCCTCGTCCTCCTCCTCGGGCACCAGGCAGACGGTGTACGAGGTCTGCGTCTGCCCCAACGGACGCCTCTTCCTGTCCCAGGCCGGCACCGGCTCCACCTGCCACATCAGCCCGAGCGTCTGCCTCTAGACCCCCCAACACCAACACACTGACCCCCAAACACACTAACCAGAACCCCCAAATACTACACACCACCCCAAACCCACACCAACTAGACCCCCCAAACACCAGACACTGAACCCCAAAACACACACTCACCAGAAACCCCAAATACTACAGATTTAACCCCAAACACACACTAACCCGAACCCCCAAATACTACACATTGAACCCCAAACACACACCAACCAGCACCCCCAAATACTACACACTACCCCAAACACACACCAACTAGAACCCCAAACACAAACAGTGTACGCCAAACACACATAATTAGACCCCACACACTGAACCCCAACACACAAACTAACCAGAACCCCAAAACACCACACACTGAACCCCAAACACAAACAGTGAGCCCCAAACACACACCGACTAGACCCCCCAGAAACCTTCACACTTTACCCCACAACACACACACCAACAAACTGTACCCCCAAACACACACCGCCTAGACCCCCCAAACACCAACCACTGAACCCCAAAACACACTCCTACACACTGAACCCCAAAACACACTGAAACCCAAAACACACTCCTGCACACTGAACCCCAAGACACACACCAACACACTGAAACCCAAAACACACACCAACAAACTCAAACCCAAAACACACACCAACAAACTGAAGCCCAAAACACACACCAACACACTGAACCCCAAAAACACACACGAACAAACTGAACCCCAAAACACACACGAACAAACTGAACCCCAAAACACACACCAACACACTGAACCCCAAAGCAACAACCCCCCAACCCTTACACCATCTACAACCTGCTACCAGCGGGCGACCCAGTGGAACTCAGCCCCTGGCCCCCCGGATAGACAGACAGGCAGACAGACAGGCTGCCACACAGACAGGCTGCCAGCCACAGGGACCAGCGGCGGCTCTTGGACTGCTGACAAACTCTCCCTGCGGACAAATCGCATCACAAGCAAAAAAGAAACTATTTTATTTGTACCTTTTTTTTTTTGCTACAAACACATCCATCACACACGCACACATATGTACACACACACAGACACACGGGCGCACACGCAATATCACGCACACACACACACACACA